>NC_092382.1:110511195-110661560 GCF_030028105.1 Mobula birostris | reverse complement strand
CGTTCAACCTTATTAATGACCTTCCTGTAATTAGGTGATCAAAACTGCACACTATACTCCAAATGCGGCCTCACCAATGTCTTATACAACATCACCATAACAGTCCAACTCCTGTACTCAGTACTTTGACTTACAAAGGGCAATGCACCATTTGGTATCCTTACTACCTGTGCCACAAATTTTAGGTAATTTTGGATATATATTCCCAGATCCGAGATTATCACCCTCGAGGTCTTGCTCTTTAACTTCCTACCAAGCTCTCGATACTCACTCTTCAGGACCTCTTCGCTGTTTCCTCCTAAGTCATTGGCACCATAATATCTGGCTGATCACCCTCCCATTTCAGAATGCTATGCAGGCGATCAGAGACATTCCTGAACATGGCTTCCAAGAGGCATCAAACCATCCCGGAGTCCCTGCCACGGCCACAGAATCTCCTGTCTGTACCTCTAACTATCGAGTCCCCTATCACTACCGCTCACCTCTTCTTCCACCCTCCCTTCTGCACTGCAGAACCAAACTCAGTGCCAGAGATCCGGCTGTCGCAGCTTGTCCCAGGTAAGTCAACAAATCGGTATACAAACGTTTGTACTTGTTGTTGAGGGAAATGACCACAGGGGAACCCTGCGCTTCCTGTCCTTTCCGCCTCCCTAGCCTGACGGTAACCAATTTCCTGCGCACTGCTCCTTTGACGTGACTACCTTCCTGAAGCTTCTGTCTATAAACACCTCATTCTCCCGAATGATCCGGAGGTCGTCCAGCTCCCGTTTCAGTTCCGTAATCCGGTTTGTTTAGGAGCTGTAGCTGGATGCAATTCTTTCAGGTGTCGTTGTCAGGGACACCAGAGGTCACCCTGACTTTCCACAACCTGCAGGAGGAGCATTCCAACATCCTGCCTGACATTCTCTCCAAACATACTAGTTAAAAAAGAAATCTAATGAGATGAAAAAACAACAATAACAACAACAACAACTTACCGGAACATCCCCTCGCCTCTGCCTGTTCTGGCCGAAGCCTGTTGAGCCAAAGCCGTCTAACTCTGACTCAGTCCACTCCGACGATGGAAGCTACGAAGATGGCCGCTTCGCTAGACGAAACTTCTTTTAAAACGCGCTCGCTGACCGGTTGTCTTCAGCTCTTCCGCTCCCAAATGGCTGGCCCTTTAAAAAAAAACGGGAAAACCTGCGAATCCTTTCTATCTCAGATCTGACAACGGCCACTTCAATCAGTGTATCTATCCCGCTTCAATACCGCTCCCTTCTCCAGCTCCCTGCCTCACTCTGCTCTATCTCCGGATCCCTTTCAATCTCACCGCCCTCCTCACGAAACATTCTCTTTCTATCTGTCCACACGCTCTACCCTCCTTTATCCCTTCCCACTCTCTCCCGCTCACAGTAAACGTTCACCGTACTGAAATGTAACCAGGCCGTCTGTCCCGTTCCCAGGAGAGGTGCCGCCCACTGGGCAGCCGGATTCGTTATATCCTCCACAGTAAGTAAGGGGGAGCTGAGAGGAAATGGGGCTACGGAAATAAACGCGGAGAGCGTCGTGACTAAGGGGGCGGTGGTGCGGGAGGCGATGTGCTGCAGCGGCTTTATGGGTGTGTGTGTGTGTGTGTGTGTGTGTGTGTGTGTGTGTGTGTGTGTGTGTATGTGTGTGTGTGTGCGTGAGAGAGAGCGAGAGGAAGAGAGAGAGAGCCCCTGCACCGTGCGAACAACAGTCCCGTGGTCAGACACAGAGTGAAGCTCCTTGCAGCCCGTCCAATCACGCACTCACGGGTTCAGACACAGAGTGAATCTCCCTCGACACCATCCCATCACACTCTCCTGGGGTCAGACACAGAGTGAAGCTCCCTCCACACCGTCCCATCACACAGTCTTGTGTTCAGATACAGTGCAAAGCTCCCTCTGCATGGTGCCATCACACATGCCCAGGGTCAGACACAGAGTTCTGTTCCGTCCACACCGTCCTATCACACCGTCCTTTCCTGAGACAGAGTGAAGCTCACTCCACCCTGTCCCAGTACCCATTCCTGGGGACAGAAAGAGATTGAAATTCCTTTCCTCTGTCTCCGCCCCTCTCTCTTCTCGATGGAAACCATGCGTCCGGTTTTACAAGCTGCATATTCATGTAGATCTCGCTGTCGTTAATCCTGTCTCGGATTCTCTGCGTCTCTGAGCGCAGCGAGGGGAAGCAACTGTCGTCAGAGGCAGCCCGTGTTGACAGCGGAGTCAGACCGACCGAACAAACACCAGATGAGCAAATGATAAAGAGAGGAGCCGAGAGCAGGGGAGGAAGTGCTGGGGAAGAGGGAGATTAAGGTTGAGAGAGGGGGTTATTCTGGAGCGATGAGAGTGGCGGAGTAAAGAATAGGAAGAGTGTGGAGATTCAGAGGGAGGCGAGAGTGAGGGAAAGGCTAGGGCTTGGCGGAAAGAGAGACGTGGGTTACAGGAGTCAGAAAGGGGGAGCGGAATGAAAGAAATGGAGGGCGAGAAGTGGGAAGGAACAGGGAGAGAGAGGGGCTAAAATAGGGAGGGGTGGAGTCTTGGAGAGAAATTAGAGGATAGAGTGAGAAAACAGAGCGCCAGCAGGAGAAACAGAGAGTGAGAATTAAAAAAAAACGGGCAGGGAGGGGCCGAAGGAAGAAAGGGAGAAGAGAAAGCGCTACAGAGAGGGAGGAGGGATGCAGGGAAGGGTCGATTGAGGGAGAAGGAATATAGAAGTTGGAATGACATAGGAAGAGAAGAAGGGAGAGAGAAAGCAATGGAAAAAGGGGAAGATTGAGGGATGACGAGTGAACAAGGAAAGAAAGGCGGACGGATATGTTGTCACAGACGCAGAGACTTCATTCTCCAAGAGATTGGTACCGAACACCACCCCCCACAACCCCAACCTCCCGGTGATTCCTGGTTTGAGCGTCAGCGCTCCCATTGCTCTGCTTATCTCCGGGGCTTCAGACCCTCTGTGCTCTAGAAACCACGGCCCCGGGACAAACCCGCAACACCCACCGAAGTAAGCCAGCCCCTTCCCTCCGAGAAGACGTCAGAGCAATAGTTTGCCATTTTTAGACCGTGTAGTATTTAGCAAAAACAGCGGACGTTTAGATATTGAAGTTTGAACCAACGCACGCTGATCGGTATCTGAAGTTTCACACACCGCACCCATTGGAACATTAGCGGGGGGTTTTCATTATTTCAAAGAAGTCTTGAAAGCGTGCGGTTACACTGACTGGGCGGTCATACAGACAGCAGAAAATAAAAATAGCAGGTACGTCAGCCAAACAGACGGGGCCCAGGAGCTCTCTCAAAAACCCTCCATGACCTGCTGTCTGTCATTTTCTCTCTCTGCTTCCCTCACTCTCCGCTCACTATCTCCCGATTTCTCTCCCAGGAATGTCTCTAACCCGCTTCAATTTCGCTCCTCTCGACAGCCCCCTCCTTTTTTTCCGCTTACACCTCTCCCTCTTATGCCTTTCTATCTCACTGCCCTCCTCATGACGCCTTCTCGTGTGTCTCCCCACCCTCTCTACCCTACTTTCTCCCTTCCCACCCTCCCGCTCACAGTGAAAATTCACCGGGCTGAAATGTGGCCGGGCCGTCAGTCTCGATCACAGGAAAGGGGCCGCCCACTGGACAGCCGGGTTAGTTACATCCTCCACAGTAAGTAAGGGGGGAGGTGAAATTAAATGGGTATGGGGGTAATAGCTAAGAGGGTGGTGGCGCGGGAGATCATGTGCTGGATCGGCTGTGTGTGTGAGAAAGAGAGAGAGAGAGAGAGAGAGAGAGAGCGTGTGTGTGTGTGTGTGTGTGTGTGTGTGTGAGAGAGAGAGAGAGAGAGAGAGAGAGAGAGAGAGAGAGAGAGAGAGAGACAGAGAGCCCTCGGCACCGTCCGACCAACCGCACCCGGGGTCAGACACAAGTACAGCTCCCCGCAGACCATCCCATCTCGCAGTACTCAGAATCATACACAGAGTGAATCCACCACTGCACTGTCCCATCACATACTCCCGGCCTCAGACACAGAGTGAATCTCCCTCCACACCAGCCCATCACACACTCCCGTGGTCAGACACAGAGTGATTCGCCCTCTCACAGTCCCATGACACATACCCAGCGTCAGAGACAGATGGAAGCGCCCTCCACACCGTCCCGGCTCACAACCTGTGCTCAGACACAGAGTGAAGCTCTCTCCCCACAGTTCCATAACACAACAACGGATCTAGAAACTGAAAGAATCTCCCTACTTACTCCTTCTCTCCCCTTTTCACCACTCACCATCACTTCAGTCTTTCTGTAACCTCTAATTGCGTGCTTGTCTCAGAGATAATATCGGCTTGTGACTCGACGTGGAACTGAGGAGGGAGGAGGAGGAGAGGAAGGGCTGTGAGTGGGTGGTGAGTTTGCTGCACTGGGCGGAACTGGTGTGAAACCACACGACCGGCTTGTACATACAGAGACGTAGTGATGCTCAGTACCGAGCGAGCGATATCCGGTAGAAGTGGCAAAACTAGCACCAACGGTGTGGAGGCAGCTTCAGTCTGTGTCTGACCACGGGCGTGTGTGTTGGGACGGAGTGGAGGCAGCTTCACTCTGTGTCTGACCACGGGCGTGTGTGTTGGGACGGAGTGGAGGGAGCTTCACTCTGTGTCTGACCACGGGCGTGTGTGTTGGGACGGAGTGGAGGGAGCTTCACTCTGTGTCTGACCACGGGCGTGTGTGTTGGGACGGAGTGGAGGGAGATTCACTCTGTGTCTGACCACGGGCGTGTGTGTTGGGACGGAGTGGAGGCAGCTTCACTCTGTGTCTGACCACGGGCGTGTGTGTTGGGACGGAGTGGAGGGAGCTTCACTCTGTGTCTGACCACGGGCGTGTGTGTTGGGACGGAGTGGAGGGAGCTTCACTCTGTGTCTGACCACGGGCGTGTGTGTTGGGACGGAGTGGAGGGAGATTCACTCTGTGTCTGACCACGGGCGTGTGTGTTGGGACGGAGTGGAGGGAGCTTCACTCTGTGTCTGACCCCGGGCGTGTGTGTTGGGACGAAGTGGAGGGAGATTCACTCTGTGTCTGACCCCGGGCGTGCGTGATGAGTTGGTGTGGAGGGCAATTCACTCTGTGTCTGACTGCGGGAGTCTGTGATGGGAAAGTGTGGAGGGAGATTCAGTCTGTTGTGAATATATCTTCTGTGTATCTGACTCGTAACTCTTCCTCTTTTGATTTTATTCCCAGACGCTTTCAATCAGAGTTTGAAAAATGTTGCTTCGCACATCGCCTGCTCTGGAAAGTATGAACAAGGAACGGTGAATCTCTCTCCGCACCGGCCATTGCATTCGCCGTTAGTCAGACACAGAATGGGGAACCCTTCACACCGACCCGTCACACATTTCTGGGATCAGTTGTAAAGAGAAGATCCCTCCGAATCGACCAATCAAACCGACTCGCCGGGTCAGAGACAGAGTGAAGCTCCTTATGTACTGCCCCATCAAATAATCCTGATGTCAGACATTCAGAAAAGTTGCCAACACACTCACCCAAAACACATTACCCGGATAACACAGAGAGTGAAGATCCTCAAACACAGTCCCAGTACAGAATAATAATAATAAAAACTGCGCTAGTACACAGATTAAAGTTGTTTTCATACCGACCCATCAAAAAATGAAAGGGGGCAGACTCAGAGTGATGCTCCCTGCACACCATCCCATCACAGACTCCCAGGGTAAGACACAGAGTGAAACACTCTCTCCACGGTCCAGAAACACACTTCAGGAATCAGTCAAGGCGTGAATCTCTCTGACTACTGTCTCATCACGCACTCCCGCGGTCAGACACATCGTGAATCTGGATCCATACCGTCCAATCAGGCATTCCCGGAGTGAGACACAGAGTGAAGCTGTGTTGCTCCGTCTCACAGCCCAGTGGTCAGACAGATAGTGAATCCCCCTCCAGGCAACCCCGTCATGGACTCAACGGGTCAAACACAGAGTGACTCTCCCTCCGTACCTTCTCCCACACACTCCCGATGTTAATCAAAAACTGACGCTTCCTCTCGCTATGCCTGTCCTGTGATGATCACGGGTTAAAGAGGAGGATGGTACCTCAGCTCTTCTGCTGGTCAACAATTCACAGACTTGAGCCTTGATACAGTTGACAGATCGTAGCGGGAGGAGGGTTGTAGCGGAGGGAGTGGGTCAAGGGTTATAGGGAGTTTTTGAGGGAGGTAGTGACAGAGACGGGAGGGGTGCAGTGGAGTTAGGATGTGATAGACTGGGAGAAGATTAGTAGACTACAGGGTTGAGAGAAACGCGGAGTAATTTGAAGAGGAAGTGAGTTACAGGGACGGAGAGGGCGTGTCGGTGTGTCGGGGTAAAATGAGGAGCGGGTTCATCTCACGGTGAGATATGTGTCGGTGCCACGGTGTGATGTGTGAAACTGTCATCGTAAGTGGTCGTACCCTGTCCCGTTAAAGATTGTGAGGCAATCTCCGTACCATCCCGTGACACACCCTCCGTACCATCCGGTCACACACTCCCAGAATCTGACACAGTGTGAAGCTCCCGCTACATAACACAGACCCAGGGGTCAGATGCAGTGCCGCTCCTTCCACACCGTCCCATCACGCACTGCCGGCGTCAGACGCAGAGTGAAGCGCCCTCCACACCGCCCCATCAGACACTCCCAGGCTCAGACACAGAGTGAATCTCCCTCCACACCGTCCCATCACGCACTGCCGGGGTCAGACGCAGAGTGAAGCGCCCTCCACACCGTCCCATCACACACTCCCAGGCTCAGACGCAGAGTGAATCTCCCTCCACACCGTCCCATCACACACTCCCGGGGTCAGACACAGAGTTAATCTCCCTCCACACAGTCCCGTCACACACTCCCGGGGTCAGACACTCAGTGAAGCTCCGTGCAGATCATCCCACCACTCACTTGCGGGGTCAGTCAAGCAATTAAGCTCCCTGAATATTTTGCCATCAAACTCCCGGAGTCAGAAATGTGATGTCCCCCTGCACTATTGCAACACACTGTACTGGAGTCAGAACAGTTGCGCAGCTCTCTCCCTCCTCCCATCTCCCCGCTCACCAATTCCCCGCACAACGGCTTTCCAGTTGTCTCGAATTGTGTGTCTCTCGGAGATGGTGTTTGTGTGTGGTGACGGGTGGTGTGCTGCGGGAAGAGGAGGGTAGGGGCGGAGAGAGGAGGCCAGGGAAAGGGTGGTGAGGTTGCAGCCACTATCAACTGGAGTAGAAGCACTCCACCAGCCAGTGCATGCAGCTTTGTGGAGAGACTCAGAACCTGGTGATAGATATCCGGGTGAAGGGCGGCCTACGTCAGAAGTCAAATCTCCCTCACACTCTCCACAATTGTCTGTGATCACAGAAAGGGAGACATGTGCAGTGGCGACTGAGTTGGGGAAGTCTCTGGAGGATGCAGCCGGTCACGGAGACGGGGTGTGCCGTAGGGAAGGTAGGGAATGACGGGGAGTAGTGCAGGAGAGTGAGAGGTTGTCGCAGAAGGGGAGGGGTTTTGAAAAGGGAGGGAGTTATGCATACAGGGAGGAGTGTGTCCCTGCTACGGTGGACCGCCTAAATCTGCGTCGGTATCGTTGATATGGTGGATTCCTGTTATGGTGCAGGACGTGTCGGTGTGCCGAAGAGGGGCGTGTTCCTGTCACGGTGAGGGTTGTGTCGGTGTCACCGAAACACTGTAAAGAGACCTTGAGTGTCACGGTGAGTGTTGTTTGTCTCGTTCACAGTGTCTGAGCTCTTTTGTGGCTTTTCCCTGTGTACGTCAATAGATCGTCAAATTCCTTGATTTGCCAAACCTCCTGCTCCTCCCATAGAGGGCAATGGTAACCCCAGGTAATTTCTCAGGTAAGGTCATGTTCGAAACGGCCTTGTGATCTGAAGGGCCTGTTTTCTACGTTTCTAACGATGGGTTGAAATCTCTCTCTGCTGTTTCGGCAGACCAAAAAACGTGGATCACAGAAGAGAACAGACCCTTCGGCTCATGAAGTCGTGATATTCCAATTAAACTTAATCCGTTCTGCCGACACAACACCCGTCTCTCATAATTCCCTGCACACCCACGTGCCTGTTAAGAAGCCTCTTAAACGCCTTTATGACCCTCCCTCCACCACCAGCGCTGACAGCACGTTCCAATCACAACCCACTCTCTGTGACAACAGAAACTTGCCAAACTCCTCTCCCTTGAAATTACCCGCTCTCACCTCTGTTATTCGACATTTCCATCCAGGGGCTAAAAATACCTGTTATCTGCTCTGTCTGTGTCTCTCGTAATGTTATAAACAACTGTAGCTGCTCCCTCAGACTGCCCCGCTACAGAGAAAAGAAACGAAAAAATTCCGAGCTCTACTTATAGATTTTGCTCTCTATGTTGAAATGCCATGCTCCCAGGCGTTGGTCCCTGCCATCAGCTCATCTGGCTTTAGGACACTACTTTCTGTATTGAAATGTACGCAGCTCCGAACATGAGTCCCAACGGGCTCAGCCTTTTGCTTTCTGACTTTGTCCCATTAACCACTCCACTGCATGATATGCCATTCTGGTTTTCGTTCCCCTGTAACTCTAGAATAAACCCCACCACTCCCCATTTTAATAGCAAACTTCCCGTTTGGATATTAGTTCCATTCCAGTTCAGGCGCGCAGACTCCCGGTGGGTGGTATCTGTCATCTGTCAAGTAGGGGACCGTACACAATTCTGATTTGATGGAGACATACGTGATAGTGCGGAGGAACATCTGGAGAAACTTCTGATATTCCCGCTTCGCTGTCGCTGCTACTGTGTGGTAACCGGAATCTCCGGAGCAGAAGGCCTGATCCTCGGCTTTGCGTGTTTCAGCGGCCGGGGCGAGGTCGAAGGCGCTCGGCAGAGGATGGCGCTCGGGAGGTTGTATCGGAGAGGCTAGTCAGAGGCTCGAGGTTTTCGGATAGACGGACTCAGTGTCGGCTGTGGTCGGCTGCTTCCAAGGCATCGGCAGTTGACGGTGCCTGGAGGTTTATGGCAGGGAGTTTCTCTATCGGGGAATTGGGAGTCGATCGACTCGGGGTCTTTGAGAATTTTTTTAACCGTGCCCATGGTCTGTTCTTTATCAATTCATGGTTTTGCTTTGCACTGCAGTAACTAAATGTTATAATTATGTGGTTCTGTCAGTGTTTGTCTTTGGTTTGTCTTGTTTTCTGTACTATCACTCTGGAGAAACTGTGTATCATTTCCTCATGTATGCATACATTTCGAAATGACAATAAAAGAGGACTGAGTGCTCTCATAATCTAAAACTGATGCCTCATGCTAGAGGAAATTAAGGGGCTGACACAATGGAGGCGGTGTTGCGCGGCCTCCAGGCAAGAGTCTGTGCCGCCCCCTAGTGTTCGTTCGGCAGAACAAGCTTTATTGCCTTGGATTATAGATTTTGGTGGGATTCAAAGTCCCCTGGGTCTCAAGAAGTTGCATAGATGCATATATACGTGTGTGTGTGTGTGTGTGTGTGTGTGTGTGTGTGTGTGTGTGTGTGTGTATGTGTGTGTGTGTGTGTGTGTGTGTGTGTGTGTGTGTGTGTGTGTGTGTATGTGTGTGTGTGTGTGTGCACTTGTTGTGTCTTTAACAGATATGCCGCACGTGTTTCATGTATTTCTATCTTATACCTATCATGTGTGCTTCGTACCGTGCGTAATTGTTGGTATTGTGTTTTGCAGCTTTGTCCTGGCTGTATTCACGGGAGTTCATGTATGATGGAATTATAATTAAACTTAAATTGAAATCAATTGAACTGAAATGCAAACGTCTCGTCTGTGGAGGCGTCACCTTCCTTGAAATAGAGCCCAACGATCCACATATCGGAAGCCTTCGTTCCGACCCTAAGTCCATAATCCCGTGTTAATGTCAATGTTCTTTCTATTTCTAGCCACATCTGCACATGAATAACTTCTCAGAACAGCCTCTCTGCTCCTACCGATAGTAGTGAGGAACGCTGAGGCTGTTTACAAGAAGGGTCAGAGCCGTTTCTATTTCCTGAGGAGACTGAGGTCCTTTAACATCTGCCGGACGATGCTGAGGATGTTCTGCGAGTCTGTGGTAGCCAGTGTGATCATGTTTGCTGTTTTGTGCTGGGGCAGCAGGCTGAGGGTAGCAGGCACCAACAGAATCAACAAACTCATTCATAAGGCCAGTGATGTTGTGGGGATGGAACTGGACTTTCGGACCGTGGTGTCCGAAAAGCGGATGCTGTCCAAGTTGCATGCCGTCTTGGACAATGTGTCCCATCCACTACATAATGTACTGGTTGTGCACAGGAGTACATTCAGCCAGAGACTCATTCCACCGAGATGCAACACAGAGCGTCATAGGAAGTCATTCCTGCCTGTGGCCATCAAACTTTACAACTCCTCCCTTGCAGGGCCAGACACCCTGAGCCAATAGGCACGTCCTGGAATTATTTCCTGGCATAATTTACATATTACTATTTAACTATTTATGGTTTTATTACTATTTAATTATTCATAGTGCAACTGTAACGATAACCAACGATGACTATTTGACTACTGTCACCAATAACGACAACATACCAACGAGAAATCTCGTCCTGGTCCTCAGAACCTCTTTTCGGTTCCGTAACAAAGAAAAACCTATCGCTCCGGCTCGTCACATCTCCACCATCCCACAATCTATTCCCTTCTGAGCCACAGAACTACACTCAGTGTCAGAGACATGACCCGTGTGATTTTCCTCTGCTTGCTCCTCTCTCCTCCCATCCAGAAGTATCGAAGCTGTTATACCTGTCAAAGAAAGGGTTGGCCACAAGGGGCCTCTGCACAGGAAATGACAGTGGAGTGGTTATTGGGCCAGATGTTGTTATGACCTTAGACAACGTCAGGAAGCAAAAGGTTGAGCCTGCTGGGTCTCATGTTCTGAGCTGAGTGCGTTTCAATGCAGAGGTATTGTACGAAAGGCAGATGAGCTCAGGGCAGGGTCTGCGACGGGAATTATGATATTGTAGACCTTAGTAACACGAGGTTGCAGAACCGGCGGAACACTCAACATTCCGTGTTACAGTTGTATTAGTCGTGATGAAGCGGAAACAATTCAATGGTGAGGGGTTGTTTTTCTAGTCACATTCGCTTCATTGACAAAAACAGCGAGAGAGGGTTTCAAGTGGCGCTTTTACAGGGACGTGTGTGTACAGGGTATGCAGAGAGCTGGATGTTGTGCAGGCAGAAGTGATTTAGTTGAATTAGTATATCACAACGTTTCGGCCCGATGCGTCTGTTCTGTTCGGCAATTTACGTCCTCTGTTCTGTACGGGAGCAAAGAGTGATTTGAAGTCATTGCGTAGGAAGGGTAAAGGGTGGTGTAGATCAAGAACTTTTACGATAGATCGCGGAAAAAGCGAACGGCCACTTCACAGGTTGCATCGGCAGTGAACGAGCCACACAGCCTTCACCGTGACGCGGACACAGCCCTCAACGGGATCCTGAGTGACCCCTTATGGTTACAGTGACACGCACCTCACCGTGACACCGACATCCCTCACGGTGAAAACAACGCGCCCCTCATCGTGACACGTTAACATCGACGCCATGCACCGTGATACGGGCACACTCCTCCCCATCTCCATAACCCCCTCCAGATACCCTCCCAGTTTCTGTCAAAATGTCACTCTGCTACTCTCCTCCCCGTCACTGCCACACACTCCCTCCTTTACACCACCCTCGTCTCCGTCACCCTCTTCCCTTCCAAGCTGCCCCGTCTCCGTGACCTTCCGATACACCGCGTATCCTTGGGCGTTCAGCTCCCAGAGACATGCATCCTTTAGCCAGGTTTCAGTCATGGCCACAGTATCATACCTGCCAATCTGTACCTGTACGACAATTTCATCCACCTTATTGCTTATGCTGCGTGCATTTAAGTATAACACCTTAAGACCAGTATTTGATACTTCTCGCTTTGATTTCACTGCAACTTTTTTGCACTGCAACTCATTCCAATGTCACACTGGTGGGGGCATTGGGAGCAAGAGTGGACCCAAATGCAAGACACATCTTGAGAGGCTACTTAGATTTAGTTTATTGTTCGATACCTGGAGAGCAAGGCAGGAGCAGGAAATACCGAACTGGACAGCGACTCAGGACTACGACTAGGCTGGGATCAAGGGTCTGGGCTAGGACTCGGAATCGGCTCCCAGAACTAGAGGAGACTTGAAGAGACTAGGGTATAGGCTCCGAGCCACAGACTCGGCAAGTGCTCAGTACCTGGGTCTTGCCATGGGCTCGGATCCCAGAACCAGGCAAGGACAGGACATGGGCTAGGGAGAGGAGGAACATAGTAACACAGATCCTCGGTCTCGGGGAGCAGATACAGGGAACCATGGGCACATACACAGAACACAGAGTCGGGACCCCTCCTTGCGTACAGGACATAGGGCCGGGACTCAAACACAGAACAGAGAGTCGGGACCCCTCCTTGGGTACAGGACATAGGGCCGGGATTCGCACACAGAACAGAGAGTCGGGACCCCTCCTTGGGTACAGGACATAGGGCAGGGACTCATGACCCTCCGCTGGGCAACGGCAAGACGGCCTGACTTACCCCACGGAGGCAAGGACAAGACAAGACAAGACATGGCTCCCCGCGGGGCAACGGCAAGACGGCCTGATTACCCCACGGAGGCAGGACAAGACAAGACATGACTGCCCGCGGGGCAACGGCAAGTCGGCCTGACTTACCCCACCGAGGCGGGGACAAGACAAGACAAGACCAACACGAATGAACACCAGACAGTACCTATCTAGCTGCAGCGATGGTACTACACCGGAGTGCAGGCGGGGGCTGCAGACAAGGGCTAGAGGCGAGAGGGGCAGAGAAGGGATTCAGACAGGGGGGGTAGGACAGGAATCACAGATCACCAGGGCCAGGACCTGACTTAGAACTGGGAAGCCGCCAGGGTCAGGACTCGACTTGGTGCTTGAACGCCGCCAGGACTAGGACTTGAGTTGGTGCTTGCATGCCGCTAGGGACAGGACTCGACTTAGTGCTTGAATGCCGCCAGGACTAGGACTTGACTGGGTGCTTGCATGCCGCCGGAGACAGGACTTGACTGGGTGCTTGCATGCCGTCGGAGACAGGGCATGACTTGGAGCCTCCGGGTAGTGGCGAGCTCTCGACTAGTCCCGGGTACTGGACAGCGTTTCTTGATTCCCTCCGGCAGGTTAACTGACGGACCCACCTCAGCGAGGAAACTTTGTAGGCTCGCTATGGCGAGGTAACTGGACAGGGTTGCTCCGGTGAGGAGAGGCGAATTTCCGGCACTCGCTTCGGCAGAGATTCGGCTTGTTCCTGCCTGGTGACATTGGCCGCCGTGACTTTGCAGACACTCCCGCGCCGAACGGGTGAAAGCAGGAGACTATAAACTACCGGTTCAGCCGTGCGTTAATTGCCTCTAAATATCAAAGTCGACGGACACGGGAAAACAGGGAATCAACCGTCTAGATCGTATCATAAACAAGGTAAATTTAAAGGCACCCCGATCCGGACCATGACACCCAATGGCTACAAATTTGCCCCACCACCTGCCTGTCTTTCCTGAAATCTTTACTGCTCACTATATTAGATTTATTTCTGTTTTCCCTTTCCTCCGCACTGTCATTCCGGTTCCCACCCCGCTGCCAAATTGGTTTAAACTCTCCCTAACAGCTCTATTAAACTTTCCCGCCAGGATATTTGTCCCCTTCGGGTTCAGGGGTAACCTGGCCATTTTGAGCAGGTCATACTTCCCCCAGAAGAGATCCCAATGTTCCAAGAATCTGAAGCCCTGCCTCCTGCACCAGACTCTCAGCTACGCATTCATCTGCCTGATCCGACTATTCTTGCCCTCGCACAGCCCAGGATCTGCAGCTTGTTGATTCGAACTGAGGAAATAATTGTGCTGAACGCTGAGCTGTTGCGAGGTAACCGCAGCCTGACGTAAGTATTGCTATTTTCCAGATGGTCCGGGGCCCAGAGGAGAGCAACTGAGATGACAACAGTAGTAGAACTATTGTGGAGACAGACACATTGCAGAGGGTCGATGTCCTTCTGCATGGAGGCCAGTGACCTGCTGTATAACAGAGGGATCTGTTCTGGGACTCCTGCTCGTTGTGAAAGCTGGAAGGTGGCTTAGTCTCTTTGTCAATGTCACAAAAGTTGCGGGTGTTGTGGATAGTGTGGAGGGCTGTCAGAGATTACTGCGCGATATCGATAGGATGCAGAACTGGGCTGACAACTGGCGAGAGGAGTTCAACCATATCAGTGTGAAGTGGTTCATTTCGGCAGGTCAAATATGAAGACAGGACTTAATATTATTGGCGAGACTCTTGGCAGTGTGGAGTATTATAGAGATCGTTGGGTCCGTGTTAAAAAGGCTTACGATGTATTGGCCTTCATCAACCGTGGGAGGTAATGTTAAAACTATAGAAAAACTTGGTCAGACCGCACTTGGAATAGTGTGTTCATTTCTGGTCACCTCACTACAAGAAATATGTGAATACTATAGAGAGGGTGCAGAGGATATTTACAAGGCCGTTGCCTGGATTGGGGAACATGGCTTACGAGAATAGGTTCTGTGAACGCGGCCTTTTCTCCTTGGAGCTACGGAGGATGAGCTGTGACCTGATGGAGGTGTATCAGATGATGAGAGGCGTTGATCTTGTGGATAGGCAGAAGCTTTTATCCCCAGGGCTGAAATGGCTAACACGGGAACACACAGTTTTAAGGTGCTTGGAAGTAGGTACACAGGAGATGTCGGGGGTAAGGATTTCACACAGGGAGTGGTGAGTGCGGGGAACGCACTGACAGCGACGGTGGTGAAGGCTGATACAAACGGGTCTTTTAAAGACTCTTGGATAGGTCCATGGAGCTCAGTAAAATAGAGGGCTATGTGATAGGGAAATTCTTGGCAGCTGCTGGAGAAGGTTACTTGGACGGCACCACATTGTGGGCCGAATGGCCTGTAATGTGCTGTAGATTACTATGTTCCAGCCAATAAACACTAACGCGTTATTTTACACTCGATGGTCGCAGAAGCAGCTTAGCCCACCCTCCCTGAACACTGGTATGATCGTCGCCCTTTTGAAGCGGATCGGATCCTTCCAATGCAGAAGTGAGAGATTGAGGAAGAGCCTGGGGCAATCCAGTCTGTTTGTCGACACAGGTCTGCAGGGCTCACTCCAGGTACATCATCGGGGCCTGACACCTGGTGAGCGTTCACCCACCTCAAGGGCGTTCTGGCCCTATGCCCCGAAACAGAGATCGCAGAAAATCTCTCACCCCTCACCACTGACCAGCTGCATGAGCTCCTGACAGCGCTGGAGTATCCGGCCCCTCCATAATCCCTTACACCGACTCTCTGTCACCGACTACCCCTTTCTACCTCAGAGTAATCCCCCGTCTCCATCACCCCCTCCTTTCCCTAAACCTCTATTAAATCCTTCACCTCCTTACTCGACTGTACCGATCTCCCTCATCCCCAAACTCCCTAAAGCTACTCCCTGTTTACGTAGACCACTCCATCCCCAGCAGACCTCCAGATCTCTGGGTCCAACCCAAGCCCCTCCTCTCCAATTCACCCTCTCTGTGTTCACCGGGATTTCTGAGTACGATAGGGGTTTACTCCCTTTATATCGGATACCGGTCTCTCGGTTCTGAGGCTCTCAACAGTTCTGTGTGGATAAAACTACCATGTGATTCCTCTCCTATGTGCAATCTCACCACCCGGTCCCCGCCCACTCCACGCCTCCGCTTCCTTCCTCTTTCCTCTGCTTCGCAACGGCTCTCAGACACACACACACGGAATCTTAGAAGCAGACACACAATTCAAGACTGCAGGAACGGCTGGAGGTAGGGAGGTGGTGGGGAAGGGTGTAATGGTGAGAGGGAGAAAAGGAGCGGGTGGGGGTGAGGGTGGGAGTGTGAGAGACAGGTGTGGGGAGGGGCACGGAGGGACGAGTAGTGCAGGGGGAAAGAGGAACGGTGTGGGGGAGGGAAAGGGGAAGCGAAGGAGGGTGTGGACAGAAGGGACACAAACAGGAAGTAGCGAGACGGAGTGAACGAGGGGGTGAGGTGGGGAATTGCACTGCAGAATGTGAGAGAGGGATGGCTGTCCCGAGCCAAAAAAAACAACCCAACGCCTTCCCCACCTTCGACAAGTCGGAAGCGATAAATATGGTGGGAGATGTGGAAGGAGACAGAGAGGGAATGCAAGAGAAATGAGGAATGGGGCATAGGAGAAAGAAGGGGAAGGAGGGAGAAAGAGAAAGAGAGAGAGAGAGAGAGAGGGGGGAATGAGAGGGAGAGATAGATAGAGAGAGCGAAAGAGAGAGAGAGAGAGAGAGAGACTGCTGTGCGATAAGGAAGGGAAGACAGAAAAGACAGAGGACGAGGAAGAGAGAGAGTGGGTTGGGTTTATGTCCTGTGTCCAGTCACTCTCCATATCACTCTTCTCCCTCTATTTCACACTATCCTGCCCCCACCACATTCATCCCACACACACTCAATCACTCTCCTATCCCTTTCAGGAGATCAAGAACTCGATACGATGGATGAGAGCGAGACCTACGCGAACATGCGTTTCACAGGAGCGGACTCAGAATCTCCTTCGAGAGGTGAGTGGTGCAGAGAGAGGGAGAGAGCTAAACACTGTGTCTGACACCCTGGAAATATGAGATGGGACAGCGTGTACGGAGCTACACACTTGCCTGACACCGGGGAGGAGGGTTGGTCGGTCAGTGCTGAGGGCGCTTTACTCGGTGCCTGACACCAGGAGCTTATGACGAGTCGCTGTGAAGGGAGATTTGCTCAGTGACTGACTCTGGAATCTGTGAAGGGACAGTGTGGAGAGAGATCACTGTGTTTCTCTCCAGGAAATAGGTGATTGGACTGTGTGGAGGGAGTTTTACTCTGTGCCTGCCCCAGGAGGGTGTTATGGACGGTGTGGAGGGAGCTTCACTCTGTGTCAGAACCCGGGAGTGTGTCATGTGAAGTTGTGGAGGGAGTTTTACTATGTGTCTGAACCCGGGAGTGTATCATACGACGGTGCGGAGGGATCTTCAACCTGATTCTCACCCTTACTGTTGTGTTCCCAGCTGAACCTGATGTATCGTACGTGGAACTTAACGTCACGGCCCTCTCCGCTCCTCGGGTCCGGAGAGATGGAGGTCAGTATCATTTTTGTTGAATTGACTGTGTTTAGGTAACGTGTCCGCTCCTGTCGAGAGATCTCAGCGCATGCGCACAGTTGACCCCAATGATAAGCTGCTGTAGAATAAGACGGAGGGAACCGGTGGCTTTGGCCATGATGTGGGAGGTCCGTGGGAGTGTCGGTGTGGAGGGTGCGCTCTGTGAGGTACGGTGGGTATTCAGCACCATGGCAGCAGGGAGCTGTGTTTGGTGGGGACGGTGCGGTCTGCGAGGGGATGTGTGGACGAAGCGTTGTGGGATCGGCAATGGGGCAGTGCTGTGGAAGGCGTCGGAAAGGAGGGGTGCTCTGGGAGGCGTGGAGTGGAGGGTGTGCCATGGAATTGGGTGAGGAGGGATTGCCGTGTGAATCATCGGTGAGGATAAAGGGAGATTGAGGACGGGGAGCTGTGTCGGGCACGGAGCAGAAGGAGCGCCGTTGGAGCGGTCGGTGAGGAAAGGAGGGACATCTGTGGGAGGGGTTGGTAAGTCGGGAACACCATTGGAGGGGTGCTGAGGACGAGTGGGGACATGAAGGAGGCGGAGAGGAGACAGCGTTGCAGAATTTGAACGATTCTCCGAAAATTCTAACCATCTTTCTCTCTCTTCTGATCACCCTGTCTCCCTCTTTCTCTTCTCCTATACCTCCTCTCTCTCCCTACTTCCCCTCCCTTCTCCCCTCTCCTTTGCCTCCTGCTCCTCACACCTCATTCCCTCCACTCACCCTTCCCTTCTAAACCGTTCCATCTTTTCTCCCACTTTCTCCCACTACCCCTCTCTCCATTCCCCTTCTTTTGCCCACTCTCTCTAAACTCGCTCGTCTATCAACACCCCTCTCTCTCTCCCCATCCCTCTCTCCCTTCCCACTAAACTCTCCCCTCCTCTTTCCCGCCCTTCTTCCACCCACTCCCCCTTTTCCCCCAATATCAACCACTCTCCCTTCCCTCACTTGCCCGACTCTCCTTATTGGCCCCTCTATCACACTCCACCATTCTCCCTTCCTCACTCTCGCTCTCTGCTTCGCACTCTTTCCCTCATTCTGTGCTCATTCTCTGACCTTCTGCAATTTGCCCCGTTTCTCCTTCCTTCACTTTCTCCTTGTTCTCTCCCCTTCGCCCCATTTTCCGCTTATCTCCCGCTCCGCAACATCATCTCTTTGATGATCCCTTCCCTTTTTTCCCTCTCGCTCATGCTTTCCCTCCTCTCCTTTCCCCCTCTCACATTCTCTCTCTTCTTCTGCCTCTTACCCACTCGCACTCCTAATTTTCTCCTTCCATCTGTCTCCTATCTTCCTCCGCTCTCTTTGCTTTCTCTCGCCCCTCTCCCTCTCCCTTCCGTTCTTCCCTCTGCCACTCTCTCCGTATCTCATACCCATACTCTCTCCCCATTCACTCACTCCCAATTCGTCGTCCATTGCCCTATCGTTCATCATTGTCTCCTCTTTTCCATCCATCTCTCATCTTTTTTCTCCCCCGTCTTCACCCGTTCCTTCAACTTCTTTCTCTTTGTCTTTCATCCTTTCTCCACTTCACTTAACATACTCTCTCTCCCTGCTCTCCCTTCGCCTCTAACTGCTTGCTGTCGCTGTCCTCCCTCCTCTTTCTCTTCCCTTCTCTCTCATCCTCCCTCGCTCGACGCCCCAGCTGGTCTGAGCTCCACCTACGCAGAGGTGAACTGTCCGAAAGACGAGCCCGTCATCGATGAGGACGAGGCCCCTCCCATTGCCGCAGGACCCCGCAAGCAGACAACCAATGCCCAAACAGGTCAGAGTTCACCATTATGACCTCATTATGTCATATGCGGAAGTGTGTGTATTTTTAAGTGCTTAACATTTCTCTCCTTCAGCCACATTTCTTGCATCTCGTTCCACATACGGACCGCCAATTGGTTACAAACTTTTGTCACAAGGGTACCCAATTATTTTTTTACTCTCTCACTTTCTGCGTGTGCACTCTCTTCCGCGATTCTCCTTGATATGCGCATTCAGCCTGTCTGTGCCCCTCGTGGTTTTATACACCTCTGTAAGGTCACCAGTGCACTCCAAGGAAGAATGTCCCTCTGTAAGGTCAGTCCTACGCTCCAAGGATTAAAGTTCAGAACTACACGACATCTCCTAACTAGGTCCCTGGAGTCCCCGCAACATCCTCGTAAATTTCCCTCTGCACTGTTTCCAGCTGAGTGACATTTTTCCTACAACACGGCCAACAAAGCTAAACACCCAGCTCCGATTCCGGCCTCACCGGCATCTTGTACAACTGCAAAGTGACTTCCCAACTCCCGAACTCAGTGTCCTGACTGGTGAACGCGAGCGTGCCAAACACCTTCTTCACCGCCCTGTCCCCCTGTGACTTCTGTCCTTCTACGGCCTCCTTCCTTCCTCAAAGCTGCCTGTCCTCCACCAATCTCCACACAGCGCATTAATTCAATCCTCCAAGTCTTTGACATCATATAAAAAGGAATAATTCACAACACGGAACCCTGTGGAACACCACAAGTCACCGGCAGCCAACCAGGAAACACACCCTTTATCCCCACACTTTGCCTTCTGTTCATTGCTAGTCGCCCCATTACAGAAAGGAGCCGAAGCTTTGGAGAGGCTGCCGAAGTGATTCACCAGGATGCTGCCTGGATGAGAGGGCACAAGCTGTGCTGAGAGGATGTAGAGAATTGAGTTGTCTTCACCGGCTCTGAGGATGACGAGAGGAGATCTGATAGAGTTTTGTTAGATTATGAGAAAAAGAGATAGACAGACAAACCGTATCTTTTTTTTTTCTCCCATGGGGCTGAAATATCAAATCCCAGAGTGCATGCAACCGAAGTGAATGGGTGAGGTTTGAATCGAGGTGTAAAGAGTCTGTTGTTTGGACACAGAGAGTTTTGCCTGGATTTGCACTTCCTGGGTTGGGGTTAGAGACAGGCACAGTAAAGAGTTTAACGAGATATTTAGGTAAGCCGATGAATGTGAAGGAAACGGAGAGATATGGAGATTGTGTAGGCAAAAGAGATGAGGATGGTTATCCATTTGATGCGGAATTCATGTATCGGGGACAACTTTGTGGGCCGAAGGGCTGTGCTGGTCAGTCTGTGTTCTGTGTGTGCAAATACTTTACGGTATCTGCGAGGCAGCATGTCCTAAACGCACAAAGCCGTGTTGAACACGAAGCTTCCGTCCAAGTCTTTGCCACAGGCGGCACCGATCCGTGCGGAACACAACCAGTCACGGGCGGCCAACCTGCGACCGCCGCCCACTCTGTTCGGTGGGCAAGTCAACTTCGAATCCAAATGGCCCATTCACCGTGAATCCCATGCATCGCAATCTTGTGAATGAAACTCCCACCAGAAGATTTATATAAAAGGCCCGTCTGCAGTCAACTCTGTAACACCCCATTGACCTGCGTAATAAAGCCAAAATCTCTTTTGAATGCACAGTTAAGCGCCTTGCCGTTGCAGGTGTCCTGTCCCAATACAACTGAATTTCCAGAGCGCAAAACCTCACACTAACCCGGGATAAACTCATCTACCATTTTTGACTCAGATCTTTAACAGATCCAAACCCACTGAATGTATTGGCGATCTTCTACACTGTCCACCATACCACGAATTTTATGTCATCTGCAATTTTACCAACCCACTCATATTCAGTTTCTTTGAAGTCGGTCCTAATCCATCATATACAACCTTGAGATTCAGAGCTTTAAAATTGTCCTTGGAGTTACATATTTATTAATAAACGGTGTGGAATCGGCTCTTCCACACTTCAAGCCGCGCTGCCCGGCAATTCCCCGAATTATTCCTAGCCTAATGACGGGACAATTGACATTGATCGATGTATGTCCCAGCTGGAGCGTCTTTGGAATGTGGGAGGAAACCGGGGCACCCGGAAGAATCCTACTGGCTCACGGGATAAGGTGCAAACTCAATGCAAGCGGCAGCGGGAGCTAAACCCGGTTCGCTGGTAATGTAAAGTGTTTGCTGACCACTACGTTACCATACCCCCGACAACATGTTAATCCCTACAAGACCGTCATATATCCCACGTGTAAGAAAAGAAAAAAGCTGGGTAACAACAATTCAACTATGAAAAATAATAAACTCTGAATCCGGACGACCAATTCCCCGTGGATCCCAGGTTTCCTAATCGTCTGTATAAGCCTCCTCTGAGGGTCCCAGTCAAATGTCCAATTGAAGTTCACGAAGACAACGTCCTCGACTCTAACTTCACAGTTCAGCTCAGAAGCAGAAACAGAAACAGCCAGACATTAGACAGCCTTTGCCCAGTACAGGATTTAGGACTCTCAGCGATGACGGATAAAAATCGATGGGATTGAGAGAGGGACGGGATGACTTAACATAGAACATAGAATAGTTCTTCACAGTACAGGCCCTTCGGCCCACAATGTCGTGCCGACCCTTAAACCCTACCTCCCATAAAATAAACATCTTAAACTCCACCATATACCTGCCTAGTAGTCTGTTAAACTTCACGAGTGTATCTCCTTCCACCGCTGACTCAGGCAGTGCATTCCACGCACCAAACACTCTCTGAGTAAAAAAAAAAACTTCCTCTAATATCCCCCTTGAACTTCACATCCCTTCCCTTAAAGCCATGTCCTCTTATGTTGAGCAATGGTTTCCTGGGGAAGAGGCGCTGGCTGTCCACTCTATCTATTCCTCTTAAACCTTGAAGATCTATCGTGCCTCCTCTCATCGGCCTTCTCTCCAAAGAGGAAACCCCTAGCTCCCTTAATCTCTGATCATAATGCATACTCTCTAAACCAGGCAGCATCCTGGTAAATCTCCTCTCTATCCTTTCCGAAGCTTCCACATCCTTCCTATAGTGAGGTGGCCATATCCTTCTTCTCGTGATCGTGGTGGAAGGAGAAAGCGTGAATGGTGGGTGGAAGGGGGTCGCAGTAGGGGACACGGCTGAACTCAGACGGACACACACTAAATGGGCTCTCTACAGGTGCACATGAACAGGAGCCGAAACAGAACATCGAAAATAGACGATACATGAAGATCTGCCTACTCTGCCTATTTACGTCCGTCCTCATCGCCATAGTGGCCGGGCTCTCGATCTATGGTGAGTCTGGATGGAGTCAGAGAGTGGACAAACAGTGTGGAATAAATGTTCGCGTGAAATCTCACAGTGATGACGACACGCCCCTGAACATGACACCAACACATCCCTCACCGTAACACCGACATATCTCTGGCCGTAACACTGACACAATTCCCACTATGCCAATGATACTGCCGGGCAGCTGTCGGAGCGGGCAGCGGTGTCAGCGGTAGCAGAGTGTAGGGCTTTGGCTGCAACGGGCTTCAGTGATAAACGGGAAGAGGCGAGAGCGAAGCGCCAACTCTTGTTTTCTCTCCCTACCCCCCCGCCCCCACCGCTTTCGCGAATCGGCCCGGACAGACAGGAACAGCAGGGCTCTCACAGCTAACGGTTTAAAAAGTTTGCCTGTTTGGCGAGGTAAGTGGGTGAGTAGACTTATTTTTCCTGTTTCATTCGTGTAGAATTAGATAGCATGCCTGCAGGGTTAGTGCTTTGTTCAGAGTGTCAGATGTGGGAATCCTGGGAGATTTCCAGACTCCCTGACGGCCACATCTGCGCCAGGTGCACCGAGTTGCAGCTCCTCAGAGTCGGTGTTAGGGATCTGCAGCTGCAGCTTGATGACCTAGTGCTTATCAGGGAAAGTGAAGAGGTGATAGACAGGAGCTACAGGAGTCAGTAGTCATCCCTAGGCTACAGGGGTCAGAACAGTGGGTCACTGTCAAGAGAGGGAAAGGAAATGCCCGGATAGTGGAGAACACCCCTGTGGCTGTCTCCCTCAGCAACAAATATCTTGTTCTGGATGCTGTTGAGGGGGATGACCTGACAGGGGGCGCTCACGGTGACCGGTTCTCTAGTACTGAGACTGGCGCTGTTATATAGGAGAGAAGGAGGGTGAAGAGAAATGCGGTAGTCGTGGGGGATTCCATAGTCAGGGGAACAGACAGGAGATTCTGTGAGCCTGACAGAGATACCTGCATGGTGTGTTGCCTCCCAGGTGCCAGGGTACGGGATGTCTCGGATATTCTAAAGGGGGAGGGTGAGCAGCCAGTTGTCTTGGTACATGCTGGTACCAATGACATAGATAGGACAAAGGAGGAGGTCCTGAAGAGAGATTTCCAGGAGTTAGGAAGGAAGCTGAGAAGCAGGACCTCCAGGGTAGTAATCTCGGGATTGCTACCTGTGCCACGTGCTAGCGAGGGCAAGAGTAGTCGGATCAGGCAGATGAATGCCTGGCTGAGAGACTGGTGTAGGGGGCAGGGCTTCAGATTCTTGGATAATTGGGATCTTTTCTGGGGGAAGTATGACCCGTCCAAAAAGGACAGGTTACACATAAACCCGAAGGCGACCAATATCCTGGCGGGAAAGTTTAATAGAGATGTTAGGGAGGGTTTAAACTAATTTGGCAGGGGGATGGGAACCGGAATGATAGAGCGGAGGAAGGGGAAAACAGAAATAAATCTAAGATAGTGAGCAGTAAAGATGTCAGGAAACATAGGCACGTGATAGGGCAAATGTGTAGCCATTGGGATGAGTTGCAGTGCAATAAAGTTGCAGTGAAATCAAAGCAAAAAGTATCAAATACTGGTATTAAGGTGTTGTACTTACATGCACGCAGCATAAGGAATAAGGTGGATGATCTTGTTGTACAGCTACAGATTGGCAGGTATGATATTGTGGCCATCACTGAGATCTGGCTAAAGGATGCATGTCTCTGGGAGCTGAACGTCCAAGGATACACGGTGTATCAGAAGGATAGGAAGGTAGGCAGAGGGGGAGGCGTGACTTTATTGGTAAGAAATGATATTAAATCATTAGAAAGAGGTGATATAGGATCGGAAGGTGCAGAATCTTTATGGGTTGAGCTAAGAAATCGCAGGGGTAACAGGACCCTGATGGCAGTTATTTATAGGCCTCCGAACAGCTGCAGGGATGTGGACTACAAATTACAACTGGAAATAGAAAAGGCTTGTCAGAAGGGCAGTGTTATGATAATTGTGGGGGATTTTAACATGCGAGTAGATTGGGAAAATCAGGTCAGCACTGGATCTCAAGAGAGAGAATTTGTAGAATGTCTGCGCGATGGCTTTTTAGAACAGCTTGTTGTTGTGCCTACTAGGGGATAGGCTGTACTGGATTGGGTATTGTGTAATGAACCGGAGGTGATTGGAGAGATTGACGTGAAGGAACCCGTAGGAGGCAGTGATCATAATATTATTGAGTTCACTGTGCAATTAGAAAAAGAGAAGCCGAAATCTGATGTGTCGTTATTTCACTGGAGTAAAGGAAATTACAGTGGCATGAGAGAGGAACTGGCCAAAGTTGACTGGAAAGGACAGTGGCGGGAAAGACAGCAGAGCAGCAGTGGCTGGAGTTTATGCGAGGAATGATGAATGTGCAAGACAGGTATATTCCAAAAAAGAAGAAATTTTCGAGTGGAAAAAGGATGCAACCGTGGTTGACAAGAGAAGTCAAAGCCAAAGTTAAAGCTAAGGAGAATGCATACAAGGAAGCAAAAGAAGTGGGAGATAGAGGGTTGGGAAATTTTTAAATGCTTACAAAAGGAAACTAAGAAGGTCATTAAGAGGGAAACGATTAACTATGAGAGGAAACTAGCAAATAATATCAAAGAATATACTAAAAGGTTTTTCATGCATAGAAAGAGTCAAATACAGGTGAGAGTAGACATAGGACCGATAGAAAATGATGCTGGAGAAATTGTAATGGGAGATAAGGAGATGACGGAGGAAATGAAAGAGTATTTTGCATCAGTGTTCACTGAGGAAGACATCGGCAGTATACCGGACACTCAAAGGTGGCAGGGAAGAGAAGTGTGCGCAGTCACAAAAAAGACAGAAAAATTACTCAGGAAACTGAATAGTCTAAAGGTAGATAAATCTCCCAGAGCAGATGGAATGCACCCTCGTGTTTTGAAGGAAGTAACTGTGGAGATTGCGGAGGTATTAGCGATGATCTTTCAAAAGTCGATAGATTCTGGTATGGTTCCGGAGGATTGGAAGATTGCAAATATCACTCCGCTATCTAACAAGGGGACAAGGAAGCAGAAAGGAAATTATAGACCTGTTAGCTTGACTTCGGTGGTTGGGAAGTTGTTGGAGTCGATTGTCAAGGCTGAGGTCACAGAGTACCTGGAGGCATCTGACAAGATAGGCAGAACTCAGCATGGATTCCTTCAAGGAAAATCCTGCCTCACAAACCTATTATAATTTTTTGAGGAAATTACAAGTAGGCTAGACAAGGGAGATACAGTGGATGTTGTTTATTTGGATTTTCAGAAGGCCTTTGACAAGGGGCCACACATGAGTCTAATTAACAAGATGAGCTGCCATTGAATTACAGGAAAGTTACATACGTGGATAGAGCGTTGGGTGATTGGCAGGAAACAGAGAGTGGGAATAAAGGGATCTTATTCTGTTTGGCTGCCGGTTACCAGTGGTGTTCCACAGTGGTCCGTGATGGGGCAGCTTCTATTTACATTGTATATCAACGATTTGGATTATGCAATATATGCCTTTGTGGCTAAGTTTGCTGATGAAACTAAGATAGGTGGAGGGGCCGGTAGTGCTGAGGAAATGGAGAGTCTGCAGAGGGACTTGGATAGATTGGAAGAATGGGCAAAGAAGTGAAGAATGAATTACAATGTTGGAAAGAGTATGATCATGGACTTCGGCAGAAGAAATAAACGAGCAGACTATCATTTAAATGGGGAAAGAATTCAAAGTTCTGAGATGCAACGGGTCTTGGGAATCGTCGTACAGGATACCCTTCAGGTTAACCTCCAGGTTGAGTCGGTGGTGCGAAAGGCGAATGCGATGTTGGCATTGATTTCTGGAGGAACAGTGTATAGGGGCAGGGATATGATGTTGAGGCTCTATAAGGCGCTGGTGAGACAGCAATCTGAGTACTGTGGGCAGTTTTGGGCTCCTTATTTGGGAAAGGATGTGCTGACGTTGGAGCAGGTGCAGAGAAGATTCGCTAGAATAACTCTGGGAATTAGAGGGTTAACATATGAGGAACGCTTGTCCGCACTTGGATTGTATTCCTTGGCGTTTAGAAGAATGAGGGGAGACCTCATAGAAACGTTTCGAATGTTGAAAGGCATGGACAGAGTGGATGTGGCAAAGTTGTGTTCCATGATGGGGGAGTCTAGTACGAGAGAGCATGACTTAAGGATTGAAGGGCGCCCATTCAGAACAGAGATGCGAAGATTTTTTTTGTTTTTTTTTTAGCATGAGGGTGGTGAATCTATGGAATTCGTTGCCACGGACGGCAGTGGAGGCCAAGTCATTGGATGTATTTAAGGCAGAGATTGATAGGTATCTGAGTAGCCAGGGCATCAAAGGTTATGGTGAGAAGGCGGGGGAGAGGGACTAAGTGGGGGAATGGATAAGCTCATCATAACATGGCGGAGCAGACTCGATGGGCCGAATGTCCGACTTCTGCTCCTTTGTCTTCTGGTCATATGGCTTATAACCATGATAAAGACACGGCATTCACCGTCACACAATCAAGACTCATCCTGACACCGGCACGCCATTCACCAGAACATGAACAATTCAGTCACCGTATCACGGCCACGACCTTCAACGAGACACAGATACACTCCTAACCGCAACACGGACACGGACCATGGCCGTTACACACCCGTGGCAGTCACACTGACCGCAACGTACCCCTCACTGTAACATCGACATTCCCACTGACCGTGTTACTGATAAACTCCTCAAGGCAGCAGCGAAACACACCTCAAAATGACCCCGACACGGTTTTCACTGTGACACTGCGGTACCGTACACTGTGACACCTTCACTCTCCTCGTCGTGATCTGCACCGCCTCGTGACAAAGATTCAGAAGTCACTGTAACACCCCTGACCGAGACAGTATCACCGCTCAACATAACGCCGATGCACCGCTCACTGAGGCAATTACCCACGCCTCATTCTGACACGGGCAAGCCTCTTAGCGTGATATCAAAACACCTCAGCCTGACACTGTTACAACCACCGTGGCAATGACATGCCTCTCACCGTGACACAAACACATCCCTCTCTAAACACACCCCACACCATGACAGAGATGCTCCACTCACCTTAACAGCACCAGGCCCCTTACTCTGACATTTCCCACGCCGTGACATCGAGGTACACTTCAATGCGACCCGGCACAACTCTCACCGGGGCACAGAATCACCTATCACGGTGACACCGCCACGTCCTTCACAAGAACTTGATCATGACCCACATGATATTGACGCAGACCCCATTGTGACAACAACATAACCTTCACCGACACATTAATATACCCCTCAGCGTGACACGACAGGCCGACGCCTCTCACTGTGACAACCTTCAACGTGACACTGACACAACACTCTCTGTGGCCCGCTCGGTAGCGTGTTGCTGAATCACGTGTCACTGTAAACGCTAATCATCCTTCACCATCTCTCTCAGTGTCACAGATTCGTCAGTCCAAGTTCACCCTCGACCGAAACTACGATGAGTTAAACTCAACCCTTCAATCCAAGATCAATGAGATGGAAGCGAAGTACAAAGCTGTGAAGGAAACCAAGGCTCAAATCTGTGAATTGTTGACTAGCCGAAGAGGTGAGGCATCATCCTCTCCTTTAACCCGCTCCTCATCACAGGGCAGACACAGAGAGAGGAAGCGTCACTCTGTGCTCGACATCGGGAGTGTGTGAAGAGACGGTATGGAGGGAGATTCCCTCTCTGTGTTTGACCGGTGAGTGCGTGATGGTGCTGCGAGGAGGAAGCTTCACTGTATCACTGAACCCACGAGAGTGTGACGGGACGTTGTGGAGGTGGATTCTTCTGTGCCTGCCCAGAGGATTGCGAGACGTATCTTTACAGCTTCACTCTATGTCTGACTCCGAAAATCTCTGATGGGACGGTATGGATCCACCTTCACTCTGTGTCTGACAGGCGGTTTGTGTGATCGGACAGGGCCCAGAGAGCTTCACCCAAGGTCTGACCCCTGAATGGTGTTATGGATTGGCGGAGAGAGAGTTTCACTCTGAACCCGGGAGTGTGTGACGGGGCGGTGAAGAGGGGGCTTCACCCTGTGTCTGAATCCGGGAGTGAGTGATGGGACGTTGCAGAGGGGAATTCACTCTGTGACTGAATCCGCGAGTGTGATGGGACGGTGTGGAGGGAGCATCACACTCTATCTGATTCCCGGAGTGTGTAATGGGATCGGACGGAGAGAGAGCGTCTGTGTCTGACTCCGGGAGTGTGTGATGGGTCAGTGCAGAGGGGCGTTCACTCTATGTTACACCGGGTTGTGTGATTGGATGTTATGATGGTAGTCTGACCCCGTGAGTATGCCATGGGAGGATGAGGGCGGAATTTCGCTTTGTGTGTGAACACGGGCGGGGGGGGGGGGGGTGATGGGACGGTTCAGAGAGAGCTTCACTCTGTGAGTCGCCAGGGACTGTGTGATGAACCGTAAGGAGGGAGATTCACACTTTGTTAGACTCGGTGGTATGTGATGTGGCCGTGCGGAGGGAGATTCATTCTGTGTCTACCCACGGCAGTGTGTTATTGGACGAGAGGAAGGAGATTCGCACTGTGTTATTCTCGGGAGTGTGTGATTGGACGGTGAGGAGGTAGGTTCCCTCTGTGTCAGACAGTTTGCGCTGTGGTGTGTTGAGAAGACGTAGAGGGAGAATCGGTCTCCCTCTGTTATTTGTCGTGTGTGCTAAGGCAGTCTCTTTCCGTGTCTAACCGCTGGAGTGTGTGATGGGCTTGTGGAGAGAGAGATTCACAGTGTGTCTGACCAAGGCTGTGTGAGATTGGACTTTGGGAAAGGATCTAAATTCTGATCTCTTACTCAGGGCATGTATAAGGGGCGGTGTGGAGGTAGCTTCACTCTGTGTCTGACCCCGAGAGTGCGTAATGAAACGGTGTGGAAGGAGTAACATTCAGAATCTGACACGGGGAAGAGTGTATTTGGAAGGTGTGGAGGAAACATCACTCCACGTCTGACCGCTGAAATGTGTGATGAGCCCATGGAGAGAGAGATTCACTCTGTTCCTGACCCAGGCAGTACGTGACGAGGCTTTGTAGAGGGAGCAAAACTCTCTGTCTGACTCCGGGAGTGTGTGATGGGACAATGCGGACGGGAGCTTCACTCCACGTCTAACACCTGTAGCGTGTGATGGGACGGCGGAGAGAGAGATTCCATCTGCGCCTGACCATTTCAGTGTGTGATCTGATCATGTGCAGGAAGCTTAAAGTGTCTCACCCCGTGTGTGTATCATTGGACTCTGTTTGTGACACAGTATGCGTGTGATGGGAAGGAATAGCGGAGGTGGGGGTGGGTGACTGCGTTTGGGAGGGCGGTTATGTTTGTGTCTGACACCGGGAACAGTGGCGCGTGCCTGGATGGTTTTCCGCTCTGTGTCTGATGCCAGGAGTGAGTGATAGAACGGTGCGGAGGGAGTTCTCTCGTTTTCTGACCCCTGTGTTATGTGATGTGACAGGGTAGAAGGAGCATCATACTGTGTCTGACCACGGGAATATGCAGTGGGATGGTGCCGAGAGTGTTTCATTTTTATCTGATCACGGGCGGGTGTAACACGGTAGTGTTGGAGGAGGTTCACTCTGTGTTTGCCCGCAGGACTCTGTGTTAGGAGAGTGTGCAGTGAGCTTCACTCCATGTCTGACCCAAGGAATGTGTGATAGTGAGGTGGAGAGAAAGCTTCAGTCTGAGGCTGAACCGGGGACTGTGTGATGGACAGTGTGGAAGGAGCATCACTCTGTGTCTCACACCGGAAGAGTATGATGGGAACGTGAGACAAGAACTTCATTCTTCGTCTGTTCCCGAGAGTGCGTGACGGGACATTGTGGATGGAAGCCCAATTTGTGTCTGACCCATTAGGAGGTGTGTGATTGGATGGCGTGCAGGCTGTTGCACTCTGTAACTGAATCCGGTGTCTGTGATGCCGAGGTAGTTTCATTCCGTATCTGATCTCGGGATTGTGTGATGGGATGGTATGGATGGAGATTCACTCTATGTCTGACTTTGGGTGCGTGTCATGGGATGGTGCGGAGTGAACTTCACTCTATGCCTCACTCCGGGAATCTCTGATGTGACAGTATGGATCCAGCTTCACTCTGGGTCTGATAGGCGGATTGTGTGATCGGACAGGGCCCAGAGAGCTTCACTCCATGCCTGACCCAGAATAGTGTTATGGCACCGTGGAGAGAGAGAGTTTCACTCTGAATCCGGGAGTGTGTGACGGGGCGGTGTAGCGGGGTCTTCACTCTGTGTCTGATTCCGGGAGTGAGTGATGGGACGGTGCAGAGGGCGCTTCACTCTGTCTGAATCCGAGAGTGTCTGAAGGGACGGTGTGAATGTAGCTTCACTCTGTGTCTGACTCCCCGAGTGTGTAATGGGATCGTAGAGAGAGACAGAGCGTCTGTGTCTGACTCCGGGAGAAGAGGGAAGAGTGTAAATGGACGGTGTGCAGGAAACTTCACTCCACGTCTGACCGCTGGAATGTGTGATGAGGCACGGAGAGAGATTCACTCTGTGTCTGACCCAGGCAGTAGTGACTTGGCTTTGTAGAGGGAGCTAAACTCTGTGTCTGACTCCGGGAGTGTGTGATGGGACAACGTGGACGGGAGCTTCACTCCACCTCTAAACCCTGGAGTGTCTGATGTGTCTGTGGGGACAGAATCTATCTGCGTCTGACCGTTTCAGTTTGTGATCCGACGCGGTGCAGGTCGCTTAAATTTGAGTCTCACCCCGGTTGTGTATGCTTGGACTCTCTTTGTGACACAGTGTGCGTGTGATGGGAAGCAATGGTGAGGGTGGGGGGATGCGTTTGGAAGGGGGTTCATGTGTGTGTCTGACACCATGAACAGTGACGCGTGCCTGGATGGTGTTCCACTCTGGGTCTAATAACAGCGGTGTGTGACTGGACGGTGCGGAGGGAGCTTCTCTTGTATTCTGATCCCTGTTGTGTGAAGTGACAGGGTAGAAGCAGTATCATACTGTGTCTGACCACGGGAGTATGCGGTGGGATGGTGCCGATAGTGTTTCGTTTCCTGTCTGATCATGGGCGGGTGTAATGGGGTAGTGTGGATGAAGATTTACTCTCTGTTTGCCGCAGTTAAGGCAGTCTGCAGGGAGCCTCACTCCAGGTCTGACCCAAGGAGTGTGTGATAGCGTGGTGGGGAGAAAGCTCCAGTCTGAGGCTGACCCTGGGAACGTGTGATGGGAGAGTGCGGAAGGAGCATCACTAGCGTCTGACACCCGGAGAGTATGATTGACCGTGAGACAAGAGCTTCATTCTTCCCCTGTTTCCGAGAGTGTGTGACGGGTCATTGTGGATGGAACCCAAATTTGTGTCTGACCCTTCAGGAAATGTGTGACTAAATTGCATGCGGGGACCTTCACTGTATAAGTAACTCCCGCTGCCTGTGTGGAACTGTTTCTGACCCCGCGCCTGTGTCACGGGAAAGTGAGAAAGAGCTTCACCTCATGTCTTCCTCCGGGTGTCAGTAATCGGATGGTGCTGAAGGAGATACGCTGTGACTTATCCCTGGAGTGTGCGATTACACACTGCGACAGCAGCATAACTCTGTGATTGACTCCTCGATTTTGTAGTGGTAGGGTGTAGAGGGAGCTTCACTCTGTGCCTGACCCCGGGAGTGTGTGATGAGACGTTGGGGAGGGAGATTCACTCTGTGCCTGACCCCGGGAGTGTGTGATGAGACGGTGTGGAGGGAGATTGACTCTGTGTCTGACCCCGGGAGTGTGTGACGGGAAGGTGTGGAGGGAGATTGACTCTGTGTCTGACACAGTGTGTTTGCGATGGGGTGCTATGCACAAAGCCCCACTCTGTGTCTGACCCCAGGAATGAGTCTTCGCAGAGTGAGGAGGGAACTTCAATCTGTCTTCTACCGGGGCTGTCTGATGGCAAGAACATTGACTTCTCTAACTTCCATTAAGGCCCCACTATCCTTTCGTACCCTATCCTTTATTTATTTGTTTGTTCGTTTGGTTGTTATTACTATGATGTTGCCTTTTTTTCCTTTCGCTCTTTTTTTTTCTCTCTCTGTCCCTCTCAGTATAACTCCGTACCCATCCTCTAGGTTCCCCTCCCCCTTTCTCTCTCCCTTGGCCTCCCGTCCCATAATCCTCTGCCTTCTCCCGCCTCGCACCCCTTTGCCAATCTACTTTCCAGCTCGTAGCTCCATCCCTGCACCTCCTGTCTTCTCCTATCATTTCCGATCCCCCCCTCCCCCTCCCACTTTTAAACGTATTCCATTTCTTCTTCCGGTTATTCCTGACTAAGCTTCTCGGCCCGAGAAGTCGACTGTACCTCTTCATTGCAATGCGGCCTGGCCTGCTGGGGTCACCAGCATTTTCTGTGCGTGTTGCTTGGATCCCTATTCTATGTCTGTCTCCCGGCGGATGCAATGTACGGACGGAAGGAGATTCACTGTGACTTGTTTGGAATTTTCAGAGCAAACGTTTTCCCAGGACTGGTTCAGACATGAAGACGGGTGTTATTTTATATCCAGGACTGAAAGATCCTACGATGAGGCGAAGCTGCATTGTGAAAATTCTGATTCAATTCTTCTTGAAATAAATTCAGCAGAAGAACAGGTACGTGTCAGTTCGAGGGAAGACATATCAACACCAGAGTAAAGCTCAATCGACACCGTCACATCACGCACTCCCAGTATTAGACACAGAGTGAATCTCCCTCTACACCACCCCATTACACACTACCGGGTTCAGACACAAAGTGAATCTCACTCCACACCGTCCCATTACACACTACCGGGGTCAGACACAGAGTGAATCTCCCTCCACACCGTCCCATCACACACTCCCGGGGTCACACACAGAGTGAACCTCCCTCCACACCATCCCATCACACACTCCCGGGGTCAGGCACAGAGTGAATCTCCCTCTACACAACCCCATTACACACTACCGGGGTCAGACACAGAGTGAATCTCCCTCTACACCGTCCCATCACACACTCCCGGATTCAGACACAGAGTGAATCTCCCTCTACACCACCCCATTACACACTACCGGGTTCAGACACAGAGTGAATCTCCCTCCGCACCGTCCCTTCACACACTCACGGATTCAGACACAGAGTGAATCTCCCTCCACACCGTCCCATCACACACTCCCGGGGTCAGACACAGAGAGAATCTCCCTCCACACCGTCCCATCACACACTCCCGGGGTCAGACACAGGGTGAATCTCCCTCCACACCGTCCCTTCAGACACTCCCGGGGTCAGACACAGATTGAATCTCCCTCCACACCGTCCCATCACACACTACCGGGGTCAGACACAGAGTGAATCTCCCCGCACCGTCCCATCACACACTTCCGGGGTCAAACACAGAGTGAATCTCCCTCTACACCATCCCATTACACACTACAGGGGTTCAGACACATAGTGAATCTCCCTCCACACCGTTCCATCACGCACTCCCGGGGGTCAGACACAGAGTGAAGCTTCCTCCACTTCGTCCCATCAGACACTCTCGGGTTCCGATAGAGTGGATCTCTCTCTACACCATCCCTTCACACATTCCCGGGGTGAGACAGAGTGAAGCTTCTTCCATACGGTGTCATAACACACTCCCGGATTCAGACACAGAGTGCAGCTCCCTCCAATCCCTACCATCAACATTTCCTGGATCAGTCAGGGTGTGAATCCCCTTCTGCACCATCCCATCAGACTCTCGCGGGGTCAGACAGAACGTGACGAACCTTAAATTGTGCTGGAATTCAATCATTAATCATAGCAATTTAATTTCACAGAGACTAGTCAAGAAAGCTATCAACGACCAACGTAGTTCATACTGGATTGGAAAATGCAAAAGCGGGTGAGAGTTGGTGTCATGAAAGATGTTGAGGAGAAAGTTGGCCGTGGGATTAGTTTGGGGATTGATGTAAACTGCAAGAAGGGAGTGGGCAGTGGGATTAGTTTGGGAACTGACACAGGTGGCGAGAGGGAGCCAGCAGGGGGATTATTTTGCGGACTGACGGGTTCTGTGGGGAGAGTGTGGGATTTGGTAGTATTTTGCGGACAGGGAAAGGTCTGCGGGGAGAGAGTGGGGTGTTTGCATTTGTTCAGTGACTGACACAAATCTCTAGGAAGGAAAATTGTCAGTAGGAGTATTTTGGGGACGGACACTGTAGGGAGGGAGTGAGGCACTGGGATTAATTTGGGGCACATACATCTGTGGGGGGAGAGTGGGCAATTGGTTTAGTCTGTGCACTGGCACGGGCTATTGACAGAGTGTGTGTAGTTGAATGCGTTTGGGGACTGACGTGGAATGTGGGAAGAGAGCGTGAAGTGGGAGTGTTTTGGTGGTTGGGAAAGGTCTGTAGGGAGAAGGTTAGGCAGTGGGATCATTTTCGGAACAGGCACGGGGCCGTGGGGACTGGGTGGATCTGTAGAGCGCTTTTGGGAACTGACACAGGTTTTGAGAGAGAGTACGGCAGCGGGAGTTCTTTGGGGGCAGACACAGTTCTGTGGATAGAGATTTTTTTCAGTGGGATTAGTTTGGGCATTGACAGAGGTCTGTGGAAAAACAGTGGAAAGTGGGGGTGTTTTGGTTTCTAACACGGGTTTGGAACCAGAAGGCTGGGCAGCAGGATTATTTCCGAGACTCGCACGGGGCTGTAGGGAAAGAGTGTGAAGTGCGAGTATTTTGGGGACTGACACGGGGTCGTGCGGACAGAGCGAAGCAGTGTGTGGACTTTGAACTGACACTGATCTGTGGGGTGAGAATGAGAAGTCAGCGTCCTTTGGGGTGTAAAATCAGGCCTGTGGGGAGACTGTGTAGCAGTTGGAGTATTTTGGGGTCTGACCTGGAGCCTTGGGGAGCGAGTGTCGCTATGTGTGTATTTTGCGACCTATGGGGAGCAGCTGGGGTACTGAGATTATTCTGGGGTCTGACACCGGTCTGTGCGGTGAGATTGGGGCAAGGGATTAATTTTGGGGCTGACTCAGTGCTGCAGGGAGAGGATGGGCCAGTGGGAGTCTCTGGAGACTGAAACCGGGCTGTGCTGGGAAATTGGGGAAGTGGGTGATTTGGGTGTCTGCCACAGGTCAATGGTGAGGGAATGTGTCAGTGATTTTGGGGACTGACACAGGGCTGTCTGCTGCGGGAGAGTAGTCCCTCTCAACTTGTTCACCCCCCACCCCGCCTCCCTTGACAGGAAAGTGGCCTCTTATGTCGTGCAGAAGAATAAAGCTGGAAATTTCGAATGCAGTGAATGTGAATGGGACCGTTGCAAAAACGATCAGCACCGTTTCATCTGTGAGAAGTCGGCAGCTTTGTGCCCAAATATTCGTGAAAAGATCCAGGATCTCTGTCATCAGTCCGAGGGGCCGACTTGAATCAGATGACAACACCCTCTTTCTCCCCCATCTCCCTCTCCGCACCTCACAAACCCGTCCTCTCTTCTCCAACTCCCTGCCCTATTCTCCTCCCTCCTTCTATCGCTCTGTTACTCGCCATCTCGCGTTCCGTTTACCCTCGTTCCTCCAAATTCTCTCTTCATTCTCCTCCCCTCCCACCTGACCTATTATATCCGCATTTTCCTTCCTCTCGCATTTTTGCGTCCCTCTTCCCCAACTCTTCTCTTCACACTCTCTCTCCCGATTCTCTACTCCTTCTCTACCCCTCTCTCCCCATCCCACTCTGTCATTTGTTTTATCCCACTCCATCTCCCTTTTCTCTGTTCAGCTACTCGCACCTAAATCATGTGTCCTAATGTTGCTGATTCCCCATCCCTGGGGAAATAGAGTGCCTTATCTGTGCCGCTGGTGGTTTTATACACCTCTGTAATGTCACAGAATAAAACCTAAACATTCTAGGCCTCGTTCCATAACTCAGTCCGTCGTGTCCCGGCAGCATCCTCGGAAATCCCCATCTGCAGTTTTTCCAGCTTAGAGGCATCTTTCCTACAGCAGGGCGACCAGAACTGAAGACCGTACTCCAAGGGTAGACTCACCGTTGTCTTGTACAACTGCAACGTAACGTCCGACTCCCGTACTCAGTGTCCTGACTGATGACGTCCAGCGTGTCCAATGTCCTGTCCACCTGTATCGCAGGATTTTGACCGGATTCACGGTCTGTTTTATTATCTGGGACTTGTACCACCTGGGATTTGTTCTTTCTGAACGATCTGTAGGGCGCAGATATGTAAAATTAATATGAAATGCCAAAAGATAAAAATACCACAAAGAATGCCGAGGTGGTGCTCATGCGTTCAAAAGTATGATAGAGGAGGGGAAGAAGGTGTTCCTGAATCGTTGAGTTTTCATCTCCTGTGCCTCATGTCCGATGGTAGTAACGAATAGGGAGCTTGTCCCGGGGTGAGCGGCTTCAGCGATGAATGCCACCTTCTCCAGGTAACGCGTCTTTTTTTTTATTCAATTTCAAACTTGACTACATAGAGTAATATCTATCCTCCCCCTCCCCTTAACCCTTCTCCAGTTACATACCTCTACTTAAAAAAAGAGAGAAAAAATAACAGGAAAAAATTGAAAAGAAAGAAAGACAGACTGCCTGGATATTGGAAGGTCTCCACATGTTCCATGGGATTCGAAATACATTTCATGTATGCATTTGTTTATTTCCCCAATGGATCAACATCTTTATCATCTGAGCACCTATATATATAATCCTATCTTTTGTAAATAAGGGCGCAAAATACTCAAAAATGTATCATATTTATTCCTTCAATTATAAATAATTTGTTTTCAAGTGGAATACAGCTAAATATTTCATTATTCCAACGATCCATACTTAAATACGAATCCGATTTCCAAGTAACTGCAATAGCCTTTTTGGCTACTGCCAATGCAATTTTTATAAATTCTTTCTGAATTTCATTCAATTTAAGTTTCGGTTTTATCCCTTCAATGTCACCTAATAAAATAATATTGGATTATGTGGAAATTCTGTTCCAATAATGTGTTCCAATAAAACTCTTAAGTTTATCCAAAAAGGTTGAATTTTGAAACAAGACCAAGTAGAATGTAAAAAAGTACCAATTTCTTGATTACACCGAAAACATTGATCAGATAAGTTTGTATTTAATCTACTTATTTGTTTGCTGTGTAATATATAATTGTTGTAAAAATATATTGTACTAATCTGAGTCGAAGTTTTATTGTATTTGTCATATTGTCAAGACATAGTCTTGACCAACTTGCTTCATCAATATTAATATTCAAATAATTTTCCCATTTTGGTCTTGACGCATGGATTCCTTGTTTAATCAGATTATACATAAAATAAGTTTTTTTTAATTTTTTCCTTTTTGAATTATAGTTTCAATTAAATTAGGTTTCGATAATAACATTGTTTGACCCAGTTTATCTCGTAAATAAGCTCTTAATTAAAAGTAACAAAAGTGTTATTTTATACTTTATATTTATTCTTTAATTGTTCAAATGACATCAATATACCTCCTTCATAACAGTCTCCTATACATATAACCCCTTTTTGATACCAATTATATAAAAGTTGATTGTTGCTTTTTAAAATTTGGAAGTTGTAAGCCTCCTAAGTCAAATTTCCATGTCAAGTTTCCCAACGATAAACTCGACATCTTACTTTTCCAAAGAAATTTCTTCACACATTTATTTAACTCTAATAAAGAAACCCTAATATATAAAGACTGTTATCTATGAAATATATTCATTTTTATAGCATTAACTCTACCCACTAATGTTATTGGTAAGATCATCCAATTGTCAAGATTTTCTTGAAATTTTTTCAACAGTGATAAATAATTTAATGTATATAATTTATTTATATCATTATCAACTCTAATATCTAAATATTTTATGCCATTTATCGGCCATCCAAATTGAGTTGCTAATCCATATTGACTATAGGCTCCTTTAGTAAGGGGTAAAATTTCAATTTTATCCCAATTTATTTTATAGCCTGTAACTTTCCCATATTCTTCTAACCTAGAAGATAATTTCCGCTACGAATGCAATGGGTTTGTTAAATAAATCAAAACATCATCAGCAAATAAATTAGTCTTATATTCCTCCTGATTTACTCTAAAACCCTTAAAATCTGAATCAATTCTAATTAATTCAGCTGATGATTCTATCGCCAATAGAAATAAAGCAGGTGATAATGGACAAGCTTGTCTAGTTGATCTTTTTTGACTGGAATGGTGTTGAAATTCGGCCATTTGTCACTACTTTAGCGTTGGGATCAGTATTTAAGGTTTTAACCCAGTTGGTAAAAGGTACTCCTAACCAATATTTTTCTAATATTTTAAATAAAAAAAATCCCACTCCAATCTATCAAACGCTTTTTTCTGCATCCAAAGCGACTACCATACTCATTTCCTCCCTCTTCTGTGCCAAATGAATTATACTGAGTAACCGAGTTACATTATCTGCCGATTGCCTATTTTCAGTAAATCCTGTTTGATTAGTATGTATTAATTTTGGTAAGTATTTAAATAATCTGCTAGATAAAATTGTTGCTATTATTTTATAATCCGTATTACACAAAGCCTGTACGATGCTGGTTTTAAAGGATCTCTCTCTCTTTTTTGACAATACTATTAAAATCACTGTCAAAATAGACTCTGGAAGTTTATGTGTTCTTTCCACTTGACGTATTAACTCCATAAAAGGAGAAATTAATAAATCTTTAATTTTTTTTTGTAAAATTCAGGCGGAAAACCATCGTCTCCCGGAGATTCATTACTCTGAAGTGAACCTAAAGCTTGTGCAACCTCTTTTAATGTAAAAGGCATATCTAATTACTTCTGTTCTTCGGAATTCAAATTTGGGAGAGTTATTTGTGATAAAACTCTTTCTATCTCATTACCATCATTTTGTGACTCCGATTGATATAATTCAGAGTAAAAACTTTTAAATGTTTCATTAATTTCTAAAGGTTTATAAGTAATTTTATTTGCACTTGTTCTAATTGCATTTATCGTTTTGGAAGCCTGTTCTGTTTTCAGTTGCCAGGCAGGAATCTTGTGTGATCTCTCACCCAACTGATAATACCTCTGCTTAGTTCTCATAATTGCTTTTCCCTTTCGATATGTCTCAAGCGGATTATATTGCAGCTTCTTGTTGACATGTTGTCTTCGTTAATTCTGTCATATGTCTTTGAGATTCTTTTTCTAATTATGTAATCTCTTTTTCCAGTCGGTATAGTTGTACCATATATTCCTTCTTAATTTTAGAAGTATAACTTATTATCTGACCCCACAAATAAGCTTTCATCGCGTCCCATAATAGAAATGTATCATCAACTGAATAAGAGTTTGTATCCAAAAAAAAATCTGTTTTCTTCATAAAATCAAAAAAATCGTGATGTTTTAACAATATTGAATTAAATCTCCATCTATTCGTCGATTCCTCCTTATCCATCATTATTATTGTTATTATTAAAGGAGAATGATCGGACAATATTCTCGCTTTATATTCCATACTTTTCACTCTGACTTGGTTATTCGTTGATAATAAGAAAAGAAATCTGTCCTTGAGTAAGTTTTATGTCTGTTAGAATAGAGCGCATAGTCTCATTCTCTTGGGTTAATACTTCTCTACATATTAATCAAATTTAATTGTTTCATCAATGATGAGGTTAATTTTACTACTTTCGAATTTGTAACAGCCTTGGTTGATCTGTCTAATACTGGGTCTCGACAAAAGTTGAAGTCTCCACCTGTTAATAATTTATCATGTGGGTCATCCAAATTCAAAAAGGCTTCTCGTATAAAAAATTGCACCATTTACATTTGGAGCATAAATATTCATGACAGTCCATAATTGCGAAAAAATATTGGCAAAGTATAATTATATATCTCCTTGCAGAATCAGTTATTACACATTGTATTCTAATTGGTAACGTTTTATTGACCAAAATTGCAACCCCCCTCGCTCTTGAATTAAATGAAGCTGTAATAACACTTCGCACCCAATCTCTTTTAATTTCTGCTGTTCTATCTCTGTTAAGTGTGTTTCCTGCAAGAAGGATATATCTACCTTCATTTTGTTAATATGTGTTAAAATTATTATTCTTTTCACCGGTCCATTAGGTCCATTAATACTAAAACTCAAAAAAATCAACATGTCAGTCATTATTCTCATCAACATTACTCCAATCTATAGCATTACTTAACATCTCAACTCTCATATTTCCTTGGTGCATATCTTTAAAAATCACCATGTTGCTATATGTCTCCCCCCTCCAATCATCCAGGCAAAAAGAAAGAAATAAAAGATACATAAATTATAAAAAAAGTAACAAAATACCCCCTACCAATGTTCCGAATAACAAAAAAAAACACAGCAACCCCTCCCCTCCATTTTGCGGGCCATGGTTGCCGCCATGATTACACACATGCATCCGGTAGCGATTGATCAGTAGTTGTTCCAGCTCCCCCCTAGCAAACAAACAAACTATATATATATATGTGTGTGTGTGTGTGTGTGTGTGTGTGTGTGTGTGTGTGTGTGTGTGTGTGTGTGTGTGTGTGTGTGTGTGTGTCTGCAGTTTGGGCTGCCGCCTGCAGAGCCCTTTGTTCATCTTGACATCTTAAAGATTTTATTAAAATTGATCGCAGATTTTGGTTCCAGTGTGGTTTTCGTCTAAAAGCTCTATCTGCCCTTTCAATTTCAATTGACCGATTTCCCTCTTCCATTTGCAAATTTTCCGGGATCCACCTTTAAAAAAATTCTATTAGATCCCCCTCCATACCTTCTTTAAGACCAGCAATCTTAGTATTATTTCGCCTACTAAAATTTTCCAGCACTTTCACTTTTTTTTTTCCAACAGCCGTTTTCTTTCTGTTGTTCAGGCAAGGATATTATCTTCTATCTTTTCCACTCTATCTTTGATGTTCTCCGATATTTCTTCCAAGCTTTCAACTTTCTTATCAGTCTTGTCCTTTTTTTTCATAACATTATAAAACATAGCCTACATGTTTCTAGCATCTGTTCTTTTACCTTGAATTCAACCATTATTTGCACTAAGGCCTCTTTTATGTCTCCACGATGTATTTTATTTTTAATCTCCTCTTGTTCTTCTTCCTCCTTTTCTTCAGCAGTATTCACCGGGGAGTCTGATTCTAACTCCAAATCACTCTCACTTTCAGAGGCAATCGGTCCTTGTAGTTCGGCTTGCACCGATTTGCGCATGCCTGCTTTTTTATGCATGTGAAATTCCCGCCTCTTCTTCCAGGAGACCGCTGCCGCCGCCGTTGTCACCCGCTCTTCAACGTGGGAGACAAAGTGTGTCTGCTCGAAAGGAGATCCAACCTGAGCCCAAGGTTCCGTCGCAGTAGTAGGCCCTTTTCTCTTCCCAGCTCGCGGTGTCGTCAAAACGGTAGTCTTCTTCGGTTTCTGTTTACAAGGCATATCTTAAGATAATCTTGTGTAGTTTATAAGTAGTTTTCAAACAAATATTTATTAACTTTGCTTTACTTAAACGATACTTTACTGATTTTTTTACGGGAGAGCTGGATTTCCACGTCTCGATCCTACGTCATCAAGTGACGTCCCCAGGAATCGCATCTTGAGGATGTCCTCGATGCTGGGGAGTGTTGTGCTCGTGATGGAGCTGGTTGAGTTTACTCTCCACTTCCGCCTCCGGCGACCTTGTGCATTGTGCAATCCTCCCTGTTTCCGTGACTCCCTGCATCCTCTGCACCACACCCCGGACTAGTCACTCCATCCCTTCCCTTCACCCTTGCCCGTCTTCCCCTCCTCCTGCCCGTCTTCCCCTTGCTCTTCTGCACCCCGCTAGTCTCAGTCAACAACAGCAGGACCTGCACCCGTCCTTGTCTTCCTTCCTCCCCCGACGACCCACTTCGTCATAAACCCTCCTTCCCATCCCCGTCACCGTCAGCCACGGCTTCCCCTACAGCCCTAGCCTATTTCCTCCACCGCCAACCTCTTCTGCACACGCCGTCTCCATCAATACTCCGTTCTCTTCACTCTTTGTCGTCTCCATTATCTCCTCCTTTCGAGCCTCCTCTCGCCGTCTCCTTGACACGAACGATCCTCTGCAGCCATCCACGTTTCCATTAACACTTTACCTCCTCCACAGCCCTCCTTCTCTCTGTTCATATGGAACTCTGGGGGAGGAATTGGGAGAGGCGTTGCCCTGTGTTACACCATCCCGCCATCCTCCACCGGATATCGATCCCACGGTTCTGAGCCTCAACACTGTTCTGTGTAGTGGTAGCAATGCCTGGCCAAAAGAGTTGAATGCTCCCCTTGCGGGATATGGGAAGGTGGGGGTCCTTCAGGGTTCCTGACAACTTACCGTGTAAGAAAGCCATAGAGCTGCCCTTACTCTGCGTTGCAGAGTTGGAACTGGAACTGGATGAACTTGGGATCGTTCGAGTAACACAGGGGGTTATAGGGATGCCGATCAAAGAGGTATTTACACGCAAAGTGCAGGACACAGAAAGTTGAGTAAAATTCAGAATGTGAAAGTGGCTAAAAAGGCAGAGGCAGTGTAGAGATATCTTGTGGCCTACCCGCTTAATAACAGGTATTCCACTTTGGATGGGTGGAGAGAAGTGCAAATGACCGATCATAGCAAAGACTCATCGATCATTTCTCCGGCACTGAGTGTGGTTTGTGGTTCAAAAGGGAAGAGCGTGAGATGTGGCGAGATGTATCGATGGGGTTTTCTTTGGTTGAGGAACAGAAAAGAGGTACTGTGGCAGAGAACAAGATTTCTCGATGCTATGCGGTCGTTATAGACACCATATATAGGTAAAGAAGAAGGAGCCAGTTCTGCAAACTTGGAACAACGTCTTCGGATATGCGTATCGCTGGACTCCCTTTCACGGAAGCTGCGACCTCTACAGACGAGACGGTTTCATTTCATTTCAATTCAATTCAACTTAAATTTAATTGTAATTCCATCATACATGAATGCCCATGAATACAGACAAGGACACACACACACACACACACACACACACACACACACACACACACACACACACACACACACACACACACACACACACACACACACACACACACACATTTATGCAGCTTGAGGGCCCATGGACTCTTTGAATGCCACCGTAATCTACAATTGTTCACAACAGAGGTTGTCTTCTGCCGAGCGAACACCAGGGGGCAGCACAGACTCCTGCCTGGAGGCCGCGCCTCACCGCTCCGACGTTGGTCAGCTCCTTCAATTCTTTTCTCATGAGCCTCTCTCTCAGTTTACACCTGAACTGGGTTGGAACTAATATCCCGGCGGTAAGGTTTGCCATTGAAAGCGGGGGGGGGGGGGGGGGGAGTGGTGGAATAAACTGGAGTTGCTGGAGGATGTAAAGAAAAACGCCATTACTGAGAGTTGACTGTTTGTGGGACAGATGTTTTTAAGCCCTCAGACAAAGTCAGGAAGCAAAAAGTTGAGCCTTCTTGAACTGATGTTCTGAGAGGCGTAAGTTTCAGTGCAAGCAGGATTGTTCGAAGGGCAGATGAGCTCAGGGCAGGGGTCCACGCGTCTGAGCCTGGCACTGTAGATATTAGTGAAACGGGGAGTGGTGTAGCGTATGTGGCTGACGGTGACGAGTTTGGTCGTCGGGAAAGGAGGGTTGACGACGAAGGGGGTCGTAAGGGGTGAAGGGGCTTATGGAGAGAATTAAAGTGTAAAGGGACAGCTGGTGATGACAGAGACAGGCAGCGTGTACAAGAGAGAGGGGTGGCCATGGAGATTGGCTCGCGTGAAGGAAAGATAACGTGACTAGAACTAAGAGTGGCGCCGCAGGACGGGGGATTGACAGAGATGGGGCGAGGGAGAGTAGCGGAAGAAGGAGTGGTTGACATGCGTAGTGGTGCAGAGGAGGGAGGGAGTCACGGAGACAGGGAGTATCTTAGGGGAGGGATAGGGCGGCATAAATGGTGAAGGCGTCGGAGAGGGAGAAGATGACGGAGACGTGGAGGGTTACAGGTAAGTAAGTACAAGACCTTCTCTATCAAAGAGGATTGAAACAGAGAAAACAGCGCAGCAGTTATCCCTTCACACACTCCAGGGTTCAGAAGCTCACCACCCCCAGCACTCTGCCGTGTTAGTACTCCGTAATAGTGTATCTATCTCGGAGGTTGTGCGTGTGTTTGCGTTCAGATGGTGCGCATGGAAGAGGAGGGAAGGGTAGGAGAGGGAGGGCAGTGAAGGGGTGTTGAGATGTCAGTCACTGGGAGGAGGTGATGTCGAACCACACCACCGGCCTGTCCACACAGAACAGTGAATAGCCTCAGAACTGAGAGAACGATATGCGGTGGAGGGGGGGCGTGGTGATGTAACACCAGACGTCACCGGCCCCCCTTCCTCCCCACAACTCCCTATGCACACAGAGAGGGAGGAGTGTAGAGGAGGGAGAGGGATGATGGAAATGTGGAGGGCTGTCGGGAATGGCGCGAATCGGGGAGCCAGGGAGAGGAGTTGTGGAAGGAGGGATAACGGATCGGCGAGGGTCGCTGGAGACGGAGGGTAGATGGAGACGGGATGTGTAGAAAAGGAAGCTGATGATGGAAACCCGGAGTGGGGAGTGTCGGGTAATTCCTGACTGACTGTGGCGAGGATGGTCGTCGGGGAAGGAGGGGTTGACGATGAAGTGGGTCGTAGGGGAGAACGGGGCTGACGGAGACAGCGAAGGGTGCAGTGACTGCTGGTGGTGACACAGACTGGCGGTGTGTAGAAGAGCGAGGAGGTCAACGAGACAGGCAAGGGTGAAGGGAAGGGACAGGGTGACTAGACCAGTGAGGTGCCGAATATCAAGGGATTGACAGAAACGGGAGAGGGAGAGTAGGGGAAGAAGGAGTGACTAACATGGGTAGTGGTTGCAGAGGAGAGAGGGAGTCACGGAGCGGAGGAGTATTTTTGGGAAGGGATAGGGTAGCGTAAAGCGGTTAAGATGTCGGGGAGGTAGGAGGTGACGGAGACGTGGAGGGGTGACGATGAGTACGTACACGAGTTGGGAATGTCACGTTGTAGTTGAACAAGATTGTTGGCGTGGGGCACGTTGTTCGGCTCTGCTCGCTCCTTCTCTTCTGTGACTCCTGTCTCGAAGGTCGATGTTAGAATCTTCGTTCAGGTGAGTGAAGCCTCGAAGAGCATCGGGTTCCGATATTGTACCTGGTAGGAACTTTGCCGACCAATATGCTGGATTGTCCAAGAAGCCGGTTGTGTGGAAGGCAAGTACAAGGTTAGCATTCCTTTCCAGAGCAAGATTTAATTTGAAGGGACTGGAGTGTGCCTTGCTCTCACTTTCCCTTTAAGACTGACTATTTTTGCCTGTCACATTCCTTCCTGGAGTGTCTGCAGTTAAAGGCCTGATGCCGAGCACTGAGTGATCAACTGGGTGATGCATTCCCAGCACTATGGCTTGTGATTGAAACTTTGGATGACTTTACTGCCGTCTTGTTAATTTTGTGTCTGAGTGTAAGGTATCCCAGACCTTCCTCTGTCCTTGGGTTGATCACCATCCAGAGCTCCCTCGCTACAGAAGGTGTTGCCACGTCAGGAGTTTGTGACGATTTGGTCTCTCATTGAACACGAGCAAATTTCTGCGGATGTCCGCTGGAGGGCGCTCTGACCATCGCATCACCGCCTGGTGTGGAGTCGGAAACGACCAGGGTGGCCAGAGGCTGCAGAGGGATGTAGTCTCAGCCAGCCCCGGCACGGACACCAAGCTCCCACCGCCGAGGACATCCTCGAGAAGGCAGCATCCATCACTGAGGACCCTCACCGCCGGGAAATGCCCTGTGTTCGTAACTACCATCGGAGAAGCGTGAAAACTTAATGAGTCAGGAACAGCGGAACACCTTCTTCCTCTCCTCCATTACATAAGCACAATCTCGACAGTTTTGAGGTATTTACTATTATTTTGTAATTTACATTAATTTTCCATCTTTGCGCCGTACTGATGCTGCAAAAGAAAAAGAATCTCAGGTGGTACAACTCACAAAGAATAAATCAGATCGTGAATCTGGGACAAAAGATGCGATACAGGTGGACAGGACATTTGGAACACTGGCCTTCATCCGTCAGGACACTGAGTACTGGAGCGGGGTGGGCGGGGTTCACGCTGCAGATGTAAGAGACGTCTGTGAACCCGCACATCGAGTAGGGTGTTCGGTTTTGGGTGCCCTGCTGCAGGAAAGATGCCATTCAGCTGGAAACAATGCAGGTGGAGATTGCCGAGGATGTTGCCAGGACTCGAGAAACTGAGTTATGGACAGATGAGGTAAGTCAGGACTTCATTCCTTGGAAGGTAGGGGTGACCTTATAGAGATGAATATAACCACGACGGGCACAGATAGGGTGAATATGCACAGTCGTTCTGCCCAGGGTCGGGTAATCGAGAATCAGAGGTCACAGGATTGAAATGTGAGTGGGAGAGAGAGAGGGAGAGCGAGCTGGGCTAGGTAGGTTGAGAGAGGGACGTCGGAGGACCAAAGAAAAGACAGGGCGGGATTGAGAGAGAGGGTCCGACAGAGGAAGTGGGAAGTTAAGTAGGGGCGAAGGGCAGTTATGAAGGGGGAGTGAGAGTGGGAGTGAGAGACTGGGATGAAAGAGGGGTTGTCAATTGATTCAAATCGCCCCCAGTGGCTGTTGACAGAGATGCTGGATTTCTTCAGGAATATCCGAGAACAAGGATGCAACCGAAATGGCGGATGAATCGCAGATGAAATGGTGCTTTTCAGGACTGCAAAACGAATGCTGACTGGACGATTTACATTTAATACATTCGATGTTTCCGGAGTATGTCTTGTACAGGACATTAGAGGTCGCTTTCCTATCAAAGAAGGTTGAAACAGACTCAACAGAAGCAAAGTAGACCCAGTAGACATCCCCGAGAGTTTTCTCGAAATATTCCAACCACTCCATTCTCTCTCCACGGCGTTGTATCAGTCTGCAAACTAATCACACTGCACCACGATCTCCCCGGAGCCGCCTGTCAGTCTACAAACTATTCTCATTGAGCCTCCCTCTTCGCACCTGTGTCAGTCTCCAAACAAATCCCATTGACCCACTCTCTCCCCACAGACCCTGTGTCAGTCTCCATACTAATCCCACTGATACTCCTCTTTCCCACAGTCTCTAAACTAATCCTACAGACCCACTCGCTCCCCAGAGATCTACGTCAGTCTCCAACCTAATCTCGCTGACACACTCCAACAACGCAGTGCCCTGTCAGACCCAACCTCGCCCGTCTTCTCATTTTCCACTCCAGTAATTTCTGTATGGACAGCAGACAGCATTGAAACAAAATTCTGTTGAATTAAAATTAGTGTATTATTGCCTAGCAGGAGCTTCACTCTCAATCAAACCACGGGAGTCTGTGATGGGACGGTGTGGAGGGAGATTCACTCAGTCTCTCATCCCTGAAGTGTGTGATGGGACGGTGCGGAAGGAGGTTTTCTCTATGTCTAGCCCCGGGAGTGTGTGCTGGACAGGGGTGGAGGTAGCTTTATTCAGAGTATGAGACCTGGCGAGTGTGATGGGACTGTGGGGGGGGGGGAGCCTCACTCGGTGCCTGACCCCGGGAATGTGTGATGGAACGGTGTGCAAGAAGTTTCTCTATGTGTCTGACCCCGGCAGTGTGTGATTGGACGGTGTGGAGGAGGCTTCACTCTGTGTCGAACCCCGGGAGTGTGTGATGGGTCGGTGCAGACTGACCCATAAATATTTGTCTCATCCTGGTAGACGTGGGAGGCATGTGGATACCTCTTCCGATGGTGTGACACATATCGCTTCATGCTTTGAACTGATTTCGAGGAGACTTGAATTAAAGATTTTTAACATTGTTGCGTCGTTCCAGCGTAAGATGTTTCTAACGTGGATAGGAAATAAAACCGGTCTTTCTATCTGACCCAATCCTTCTGACACGTTTGCAGTGGAAATCAAAAAATAAGGAACTGTAAATCTCCCTCTCCGCACCAATTCACCCGCATGTGTTTAGACGCAGAGTGCAGACCTTCCACTGTCCCACGCTGTACCATCACACACTCCCGTGATCAGAGGCAGAGTAAGGCTCACTCAGCAACCACTCATCACACTCTGTGAAATCAGACACACCGTGAAGCTCCCTCCACACCAATCACAAATTCCCGGGATGAGGCTCAGGGTGAAGGTCCGTCCACACCATCCCAAAACACTTTTCCGTGGTCAGACACAGATTGAGTTTCCTCCACACCAATCTAAACAGCGGGGGTGAGATCCACGGTGAATCTCCCAATACACTATCACTGCACATCCACCAGGGGTCAGAAAAAGATTGAAGCTCCCTCCACACCGTTTGAACATACACTCCTCGTGTCAGACAGAGAGTGAGGCTCCCCCACTCACATCCCATCACTTATTGCGGGGATTAGAGACAGTGAAGACCCTTCCACTGCGTCGCAACACCCCCCCCCCCCCGGGTTCAGAGGCACGTGTAGCAACACGTGGAGATCCTGCCTTTTAATCTAATTCCCTGTATCCCTCGTCACGTATCCTCCCCATGCTATTCGTAGCCAAATCGAACACGACCGTATTTGCTCCCCAGTGGGTCTTGGACCATCTGTACAATTGCAATACCGACATCTGGCTGCGGTTTATTGACAACAGCTCAGAGTTCAGCACAATCATTTCCTCAGGTCTTATCCACAAGCTCCAAATCCCGGGCAGTGCATCTCCCTCTGCAACAGATGTTTTGCTTCCTCATCGGGAAACCACAGTCAGTGCAGCTCGGTCATAACATTTCCCATCTACAGACAGTGCTGAAGTAGCAGAGAGAAATGGGCAAACTAGTGGCTGATGTAACACCGTGTCTATAGGTGCGTGACCTCGCATTTTGATAGAAGCAAATAAAGTGTAGACTTCTTTCTAAATGCAGAAAAAAACATCGCAATTCTACGGTGCAAAGGGATTTATGGAATTGCAGGATTCCCTCAAAAGTAAGTTACAAGTGGTCAGACGCAGAGTGAAGCTCCCTCCACACCGTCTCATCACAGACTCCTGGAGTCTGGCGAGAGTGAATTTTTCAAACACCTATATCATTACACACTCCCGGTGTTAGACACAGATTAAAGCTCCAGCTTACACCGTCACATCACTCACTCCCGGGGTCCGACACAGTGAAACTCCTTCCACACCGTCCCATCACACTCTCCCGGGGACTGACACAGAGTGAAGCATCCTCCATACTGTCCCATCACACACTTCTAGCGTCTACCACCACAACATCCCATCACTCCACTCCATGTATCGACACAGAGTGAAGCCCCATCCAAACTGTGCCATCACAAACAGACGGGGGTCAGAAAAAATGTGAATCTCTCTATGCACCAAACCATCACACGCTTCCTGATTCAGGTACAGAATGAAGTTCCATGCACACTGTCCCATCACGCAGTCTCGTTGTCAGATGCAGATTGAAGCTGCCGCCCCCCAACACCACCCCTTCCCCCCACCACCTCTGCACCATCCATGTGCACTCTACAAGGGGTCAGATACAGTGTAAATAATCATAGTCATAGTCATAGTCAGACTTTATTAATCCCGGGGGAAATTGGTTTTCATTACAGTTGCTCCATAAATAATAAGTAGTAATAGAACGATAAATAGTGAAATAGTAATATGTAATTTATGCCAGTGAATTTTGAAATAAGTTCAGGACCAGCCTATCGGCTCAGGATGTCTGACCCTCCAAGGGAGGAATTGTAAAGTTTGATGGCCACAGGCAGGAATGACTTCCTATGACGCTCAGTGCTGCATCTCGGTGGAATGAGTCTCTGGCTGAATGTACTCCTGTGCCCAACCAGTACATTATGTAGTGGATGGGAGACATTGTCCAAGATGGCATGCAACTTGTACAGCATCCTCTTTTCAGACACCACCGTCAGAGAGTCCAGTTCCATCCCCACAACATCACTGGCCTCCTCATTGTCACGTCAAACCCCTCCTCATTGTCACGTCAAACCCCTCGTGATTGTCACGTCTAACCCCTCCTCATTGTCACGTCAAACCCCTCCTCATTGTCACGTCAAACCCCTCCTCATTGAGTCTGTTAGCCCTCTTTAATGTCACGTCTAGGACATTTCCATTCCGGTGTGAAAGACACACGCTATCTGGTCTATTTGCGTCACGTATTGTTATAAAACTCAATACGGATCTAAACCTCAAGTCATGTCTGTCCCTTTCCATAATAACCTTGTATCTAATGGCATTACCATCACTAGATGGAAAGTGGCCATCTGCACACATTTCTGTCCCGTGCCTTGTTCCATTCCGCAGGAGCATATCAAGTATTTCACTCTCTCGTTGGGACTTTATACCTACTGATTAAGGAAACTGTCTTGAAAACATTTGACAAACTGTCGCTCTGGTCCTTTCACAGTGTGAGGCTCACAGTCGATACCAACAAAGTTTAAATCACCGAATGTCACAACCTGATGTTTCATGCAACAGATTCCGAACTCTCTGCAGATTTGTTCCTCTGAATCGCTGGGAATCTGAGGTGGTAGTTAATGTAGCCCCATGAGTGAGTTCATACTTTTCTTAATCCTCAGCTCCACACATCCTAGTGCGCATGCGCCGGTCCTGCATGCAGCCTGGTCCAGCCGCTCCGATCTATTCTTACTTTCTTCTTCTTACTTTTTAATTTACGTTAGTTTTTGTATTTTTTTTTTCTCACGGTAACACGTCGAAGTTGCACCCTCTCTAACATGCTGGTAGAGAGAGTTTCATTTGGGTTTTCTTTAGCGCTGGATTGGTTACATCCCGACACGCTGGACAGAAGCAAGGTCGCATTGTGTATTCCATGGACCAGCAAATACCGGCCGGCTTAGCGAACAGAGTGGCGGACACCTCTGCTGAAATCCGGAGGAAAACACGCAGAGGATGTAGAGAGGGATCACGAAGCCGAGGAAAGAGGACCGGGTCGAGACAACAGAGACTTTTGGAGAAGAGGAGTTCGGTGGGTAACACTGTCCCGGCTGACCGAGAGTGCACTGAGAGTGGCGAGCGTTAAGGAGTTGGGTGCTTGCTGTTCTGGCTAACAACGGATGGTGCAGTCCGAGGTATATTACGATCGAGGAGCGTGTTTGAAGACTGGATATTGAACTTTTTACTGTTGGACTTCGGCCACATTCCACCGTGATACAACACTTGGCGGCACGGGAGGCCGTTCCTGCCTGTGGCCATCGAACTTGCAATTTCTCCCATGGAGGGTCAGACACCCTGAGTCACTAGACTGGTCCTGGACTGATTTTCCATCTGTCATAGTTTGCATTTTGTTGTTTTATTGTTGTTGTTTTTTTTTTTTTTTTTGTAGGGGACAGAGGGTCCAGTGAGATGGAGGAACTGAGCGAAATACATGTTAGTAGGGAAGTGGTGTTAGGTAAATTGAAGGGATTGAAGGCAGATAAATCCCCAGGCCCAGATGGTCTGCATCCTAGAGTGCTTAAGGAAGTAGCCCAAGAAATAGTGGATGCATTAGTGATAATTTTTCAAAACTCGTTAGATTCTGGACTAGTTCCTGAGGATTGGAGGGTGGCTAATGTAACCCCACTTTTTAAAAAAGGAGGGAGAGAGAAACCGGGGAATTATAGACCGGTTAGCCTAACGTCGGTGGTGGGGAAACGGCTGGAGTCAGTTATCAAAGATGTGATAACAGCACATTTGGAAAGCGGTGAAATGATCGGACAAATTCAGCATGGATTTGTGAAAGGAAAATCATGTCTGACGAATCCCATAGAATTTTTTGAGGATGTAACTAGTAGAGTGGATAGGGGAGAACCAGTGGATGTGGTATATTTGGATTTTCAAAAGGCTTTTGACAAGGTCCCACGCAGGAGATTAGTGTGCAAACTTAAAGCACACGGTATTGGGGGAAAGGTATATATGTGGATGAAGAATTGGTTAGCAGACAGGAAGCAAAGAGTGGGAATAAACGGGACCTTTTCAGAATGGCAGGCGGTGACTAGTGGGGTACCGCAAGGCTCAGTGCTGGGACCCCAGTGGTTTACAATATATATTAATGACTTGGATGAGGGAATTAAATGCAGAATCTCCAAGTTTGCGGATGACACGAAGCTGGGTGGCAGTGTTAGCTGTGAGGAGGATGCTAAGAGGATGTAGAGCGACTTGGATAGGTTGGGTGAGTGGGCAAATTCATGGCAGATGCAATTTAATGTGGATAAATGTGAAGTTATCCACTTTGGTGGCAAAAATAGGAAAACAGATTATTATCTGAATGGTGGCCGATTAGGAAAAGGGGAGGTGCAACGAGACCTGGGTGTCATTATACACCAGTCATTGAAAGTGGGCATGCAGGTACAGAAGGCGGTGAAAAAGGCGAATGGTATGCTGGCATTTATAGCAAGAGGATTCGAGTACAGGAGCAGGGAGGTACTACTGCAGTTGTACAAGGCCTTGGTGAGACCACACCTGGAGTATTGTGTGCAGTTTTGGTCTCCTAATCTGAGGAAAGACATCCTTGCCATAGAGGGAGTACAAAGAAGGTTCACCAGATTGATTCCTGGGATGGCAGGACTTTCGTATGAAGAAAGACTGGATGAACTGGGCTGGTACTCGTTGGAATTTACAAGATTGAGGGGGCATCTGATTGAAACGTATAAAATCCTAAACGGATTGGACAGGCTGGATGCAGGAAGATTGTTCTCGATGTTGGGGAAGTCCAGAACGAGGGGTCACAGTTTGAGGATAAAGGGGAAGCCTTTTAGGACAGAGATTAGGAAAAACTTCTTCACACAGAGAGTGGTGAATCTGTGGAATTCTCTGCCGCAGGAAACAGTTGAAGCCAGTTAATTGGCTATATTTAAGAGGGAGTTAGATATGGCCCTTGTGGCTACGGGGGTCAGGGGGTATGGAGGGAAGGCTGGGGCGGGGTTCTGAGTTGGATGATCAGCCATGATCATAATAAATGGCGGTGCAGGCTCGAAGGGCCGAATGACCTACTCCTGCACCTATTTTCTATGTTTCTATGTTTCTATTTACGCTCTATTCTTGGTTGGTGCGGCTGTAACGAAACCAAATTTCCCTTGAGATTACTAAAGTATATCTATCCGTCTATCTATCTATCTATCTAAAGCCTCACCGAGACGAGTTCTTCAGTGTACCCTAACTTAGCACCGCTGTGATATTTTCCCTGACTAGTAAAGCAGCCCCTGATCCTAAGTGATATATGCCTTAGCTCGACTATGAACAGCGGTAAACAGGAAGGTTGAGCTAACAGACCTGCCCCTCCTGCACGCAAGTGTCACTAATGGCTGAAATATCATGCTTCAAGGCGTTGAACCCTGCCCTGAGACCACCTGCTTTTCGTCCAATACTTTCTGCACTGAGACGTACGCAGCTCAGATCATGAATCCCAGCAGGCTCAACCTTTTGCTTCCTGACATTGTCTGAGGTCTGAGCAACATCTGTCCCGACAATGATTCCGCAATCTGTTAAGCCATTCTGGTTTTCTTCCCCCTGCAACTCTAATTTTAACACCACAACGTCCCCTTTTTAGGACAAACCTTCCCACTGGGATATTAGTTCCACTACAGTTCAGGCATAAACTGAGAGAGCGGTGCACAACCACGAAATCGGTAGAAAATAGGTTCTGTTGTTGTAGATTGTCGATTTTGGTTACATTCAAACTGTCCAAGTCCTCAAGCTGTTTATATATATGCCCGCGCCCGCGTGTATGTGTATGTGTGTGTGTGTGTGTGTGTGTGTGTGTGTTTGTGTGTGTGTGTGTGTATTGTGTGTGTGTGTGTGTTTGTGTGTGTGTTTGTGTGTGTGTATTATGTATACACAAGTGTATGTGTGCGTGCGTGTGTGCGCACGCATGTGGAAATATTGCGTGAATGTATTTAACTGATATACTACATATGCTTGCTATCTTTCTCTCTTTTACATATTTAGCGTGCTCTGTGTCGTGTGTGATTGTTGGCGTTGTGTTTAGCAGCTTCGTCCAGGCTGTACTCATGGGTATTCATGCATGATGGAATTACAATTAAACTTTCATTACATTGAATTGAAAGAAAATGGAACCGTCTCGTCTGCAGAGGTCGCACATTCCTTGGAAGACAGCCCAATGGTCCGCATATCTGAAGCATTCGTTCCGACCCCAACTCCTTGGCCACGTATTAACCTGGATGTGCCTTGTATTTCTGGCTACACCTGCAGATACATAACTTTGGAAATTCGCCTCTCTTCCTATCGATACTACTGGTTCCCATAGCGACTCAGAGTGAATCTCCTTCCGCACCGCACAATCACGCACTCACAGGGTTAAAAACCGAGTGAGGCTCCCTCCGCACTGTCCCATCACACACTCCTGGGGTCAGACATAGAGTGAAACTATCTCCACACATTCACCAGACACAATCCCTGGGGCATACAGAGAATGAATCTCCCTCCGCACAAACCAATCACAAACTGCGGGGTTCAGACACAGAGTGAAGCTCTCTTCATGCCGTCACATCCCGCACACCCGGAGTGATACACAGAATGAAGCTCCCTCCACCCCGTCCCCTCACGCACTGCCAGGGTCAGGCATGGAGAGTAGTTTCCTCCACACCGTCTAAGCACACACCCTTGGGGTTCAGACTCAAATTAAAGCTTCCTCACCCCGCCTCCTGGTCCAGGTTCTGAAGATCATTTGCTCTCACCTATCTTCCATGATCCTCCATCCTGGCGGTATGTCGGTCTCGGAGATTGTGCGTGCATTTGTGCTCAGATGATGTGCAGGGAGGAGAAGAGGATTGGAAGCGGGGCGTGATGATATTGATGGGAGCCAGCACGTTCTGGTGAGATAGCTGTCAATGGGAGGAAGTGGTGTGGAACACAAGACTGGCCTGTACTCGCAGAACAGGCAGAGGCTCAGAACCGAGAGATCGATAACCGGTGGAGGGGAACGGGGTGTTGTCACACCAAACGTCACCTCTCCCACTTCCTCCCCAGAATTCCATATGAACAGAGAGATAAAGGAGTCCAGAGGAGAGAGAGGGTCACTAGAATGATTCCGGGAATGAGAGGGTTAACATATGAGGAACGTTTGACCGCTCTTGGACTGTACACCTTGGAGTTTAGAAGAATGAGGGGAGACCTCATAGAAACATTTCGAATGTTGAAAGGCATGGAGAGAGTGGATGTGGCAAAGTTGTTTCCCATGATGGGGGAGACTAGCACGAGAGGGCAAGACTTAAGGATTTAAGGGCGCCCATTCAGAACAGAAATGCGAAGAATTTTTCTTAGCCAGAGGGTGCTGAATCTATGGAATTTGTTGCCACGGGCAGCAGTGGAGGCCAAGTCATTGGGTGTATTATGGCAGAGATTGATAGGTATCTGAGTAGCCAGGGCATCAAAGATTATGGTGAGAAGGCGGGGGAGTGGGACTAAATGGGAAAATCGATCGGCTCTTGATAAAATGGCGGAGCAGACTCGATGGGCCGAACGGCCGACGTCTGCTCCATTGTCTTATGGTCTTGTATTCTAAAGGTGGCTCATAGCTTTAGGGGATGGAGCGGGTCAGGGACAAGTAGCGGACGGAGGGTTGATAGAGACGGATTGTGTGGACGAGGATGGCGGTGGCGTGAACGGTGAGGGCTGTAGGGGAAGTCGTGTCTGATAGTGACGGGGATGGGAAGGAGGATTGACGACGAAGTGGTTCGTAGGGGAGGAAGGAAGACAAGGACGGGTGCAGGGACCGCTGGTGCTGACAGAGTCTGCCGGGGTGTACAAGAGAGAGGGGATCATGGAGACGGGCAAGGGTGAAGGGAAGGGATTGGGTGATTGGACCGGGAAGTGGTGCCGAAGATGCAGGATTTTAGGGGAGGGATGGGGTGACGGTAAAACAGTTAGTTTGTAGGGGGAAGAGGACATGGTGGAGATGCGGAGGGTTCAGAAAGTACACCAATTGGGAAGTCACGTTGCAGTTGAACAGGACTTTAGAGAGGGGCACATTGCTCAGCTCTTGTTGCCCCCTTCTCTTGTGTCACTTAAGAATCATCCCTCAGGTGGGTGAGCCCTCAGAAGACATCAGGGCCGATGATGTACCTGGGAGGAAGCTGAAAAAAATTGGCAAACAACGGTCTGGATTGTCCAAGGAGTCAGTGGTGAGGATGGCAAATTCAAGGCCAGCATTCATTTCCAGAGACAGGATTTAATTTTAAGGGACCACTGAGGCCCTATTTGGGGTGTTGCGAGCGGTTTTCGGCCTTTAAATAATCCAGCCAGATGTGCTTACATTAGAGAGTGTTGAAAGAAGGTTCACGACAAGGATCTCACATCAAAGTTGCTGGTGAACGCAGCAGGCCAGGCAGCATCTCTAGGAAGAGGTACAGTCGACGTTTCGGGCCGAGACCCTTCGTCAGGACCAGCTGAAGGAAGAGTTAGTAAGAGATTTGAAAGTGGGAGGAGGAGGGGGAGATCAAAAATGATAGGAGAATACAGGAGAGTGAGGGATGGAGCCAAGAGTTGGACAGGTGATTGGCAAAAGGGGTATGAGAGGTTCATGGGACAGAAGGCCCAGGGAAAAGGAAAAGGTGGTGGGCGGGGACCCAGAGGATGGGCAAGGGGTACAGTCAGAGGGACAGAAGGAGAACAAGGAGAGAGGGAGAAAGAATGTGTGTATATAAATAAATAACAGATGGGGTACGAAGGGGAGATGCGGCATTAGCGGAAGTTAGAGAAGTCAATGTTCATGCTTTCAGGTTGAAGGTTACCCAGACGGAATATAAGGTGCTGTTCCTACAACCTGAGTGTGGCTTTATCTTTACAGCAGAGGAGGCCGTGGATAGACATATCAGAATGGGAATGGGATATGGAATTAAAGTGTGTGGCCACTGGGAGATCCTGCTTTCTCTGGCGGACAGAGAGAGGTGTTCATCAGAACGATTTCCCAGTCTGCGTCGGGTCTCTCCAATATATAGAAGGCCACATCGGGAGCACCAGACGCAGTATATCACACCAGCCGACTCACAGGTGAAGTGTCGCCTCACCTGGAAGGACTGTTTGGGGCCCTGAATGGTGGTGAGGGAGGAAGTGTAAGGGCATGTGTAGCACTTGTTCCACTTACAGGGATAAGTGCCAGGAGGGATATCAGTGGGGAAAGATGGGGGGGGCGAACGAATGGACAAGGAAGAGGCGTAGGGAGCAATCACTGCGGAAAGTGGGGGCGGGGGGAGGGAAAGATGAGCTTAGTGGTGGGATCCCGTTGGAGCTGGCGAAAGTTACGGAGAATAATATGTTGGACGCGGAAGTTGGTGGGGTGGTAGGTGAGGACCAGGGGAGCTCTGTTCTTTGTGGGGTGACGGCAGGATGGAGTGAGAGCAGATGTGCATGAAATGGGGGAGATGCGTTTGAGAGCAGAGTTGATGGTGGAGGAAGGGAAGCCCCTTTCTTTACACAAGGGGGACATCTCCCTCGTTCTGGAATGAAAAACCTCATCCTGAGAGCAGATGCGGCGGAGACGGAGAAATTGCGAGAAGGGGATTGCATTTTTGCAAGAGACAGGGTGAGAAGAGAAATAGTCCAGATAGCTGTGAGAGTCTGTCGGCTTATAGTAGACATCAGCAGATAAGCTGTCTCCAGAGATAGAGACAGAAATATCTAGAAAGGGGAGGGAGGTGTCGGAAATGGACAAGGGAAACTTGAGGGCAGGGTGAAACATGGAGGCAAAGTTAATGAAGTCAACGAGCTCAGCATGCGTACAGGAAGCATCCAAGATTCGGCATGGCCATTTCCCGGAGTGTGGTTAGCTGCTGCCTTCGCTACAAACCTCAGACCGCCTGTAACATACCTTCAAGGAATGCCTGCTGTTAACGGCCTCGTACTGAGCACTCTGTCCTCTACAGTAGGAAATCCATTTCCTGTCCGACAGCTTGTGTTTTTATCTTTGATGTCGCAGTGTCTTCCTCTTTATTACGAGTCTGAGTCTCGGCAATTGTCTCCACCTCTATCCCAACTGTCCATAGCTCTCTCGTTACAGAAGGGATTAGAACGTAAGGAGTTTGAGAAGATTTGGTCTTTCATTGAAGACCAGCAAATGATCGCTGGGGGCATTCTGAATTGTTGCAACGCCGCCTGGTCTGGATGCTGCAACGCACAAGGTCGCCAGAGGCGGCGGAGGGGTGTAAACTCAACCAGATCCATCACGGGCACAACACTGCCCAGCATCGGGGACATCCTCAAGATGCGATACCTGGAGAAGGCGGCATCCATCACAGAGGCCACTCACCCCAGGACAAGCTCTCTGTTCATTTCTACCATGAGGATGGTATTTCTACCATCCTGTACCATCGAGGCACATGAGTCTAAAAACTCAGCGATTCAGGAACACTTTCTTCCCCTCCTCCATCATATTCCTGAACGCATGAGCACCACCTCGACATGTTTTGCGGTATTTATTAACTTTTGGCATTTCACATTAAATTTACATATTTGCACCCTACCGATCATTCAGAAGAACTAATCTCATGTGGAATAAGTCACAGATAATAGGGCGAAAGCATGCGATGCAGGTGGACAGGACATTTGACACGCTGGCCGTCATCAGTCAGGACGCTGAGTACGGGAGTCGGAGATCACGCTGCAGTTGTGCAAGCTGTCGCTCAGGCCGCACTTGGAGTACGGTGTTCAGTTCTGGTCGCCCTGCTCCGGGAAAGATGCCGCTGAGGTGGTAAGAACTACAGTGGGAGATTTTCGAGGATGCTGCCGGGACACGAGGGACTGAGTTATGGAGCGAGGTCGGGAGCTTTTAATCTCTTTTCTGTGACCTTAGAGAGGTGTATCAAACCACGAGGGGCACAGATAAGGCAGTCTATTTCTCCAGGGCTGGGGAATCGAGAGCATTAGGAATCATGGTTTAGGTGAGAGTAGCTGAAAAGAGAAAAGGAAGATGGAGTGGGATCAGATTACAGGGAGAGAGTGGAATGGGGAGAGTGCGACAGGGAGGGAGTAAAGGATCGAGCGAGAGACAGGGAACTGATGGAGAGGAGTTGGGGGGAAAGGGAGGCAAGAACGCGGGAGTGAGGAAAATGCGGATGATTTAGAAGATGTGGGAGGGGAGAGGTGTGTGAGAGAGAGAGATTTGTGGGGGAATGGTAAAGAAAGGGAGAGATGGCGAGCCAGAGTGTGACAGAAAGGAAGAGGAGAATAGGGAAATGGTGAGGAGCAGCGCGAATGGGGTAGTGCAAGTTGGTAAGAGGAACGGGGGAGAAGGAGGGTGAAAAAGGGTGCTGTCATTTGATTCACTTCGGACCCACTGGCTGCTGACAGAGTTCCTGAATCTTTTCAGAAATATCCGGGCACAAAGCTGCAGACGTCTCGCAGATGAAACGATGATGATCACGACTACAAGGGTAAAGATGACTGTACCATTTACATTCACTGCATACGAACTTTCCAACGCTCATCTGGTACACGACATGAGAGGCCACTTTCCTGTCAAGGAGGGGTAAACAATTCCAAAAGGGACAGCGCTCCAGCAGCAGACAGTCATCTGTCAGTCCCCAAAATCACTGACACAGTCCCTCAGAATTGAACAATGGAAGAACCCAAAATCTCCCACTGCCCCATTTTCCCAGCACAGCCCTCTGTCAGTTTCCAGAATTCCCCACATTCCACTCTCTGCCTGCACCCATGTGTCAGTCTACGTATTAAAACCATGCCCCACGGTCTGCCCACAGACCGGTGTCAGACACCAGAAAAATTCCAGTACCACACCGTCTCCCCACAGGACGAAAATACAATCATAGCGCCACTCTCTCCCCAAGGCCCCATGTCAGTCCCCAAAATACTCCCACTGCTTCACGGTCTCCCCACAGGCGAGCTTTACACCCCAAAATACTCTCACTTCCCACCCTCTCCCCACAGCCCCGGGCCCGTTCCGGAAATAATTTCACTTCCCAGCCTTCTTCTTAGAGACCTGTGTCATGAACCAAAACACAACACTTCCCATTCTCTTCCCACAGACCTCTATCAATGCCCAAACTAATCCCACTGAGGAATTCTCTCCCCACAGGTCTGTGTCAGTCCCCAAAGTACACCCACCGCCTCACTCTCTCCCACAACGTGTATTAGTTTCCAAAAGAGTCCCACAGCTCCACTCTCTCCCCACAGCCCCGTACCAGCCCCAAAATAACCCCACTGCCCAAAATTCACCCTACAGACCTGTAACAATCACCAAAAGCACTCCCACTCCCAATATCATCCCACAGTCCACGTCAGTCCCGAAATAAATTCAACTGCGCACACTCAACCACCAGCCCGTGTCGGTTCCCAAACTCACCCACTCTCCCAGCAAAGATCTGTGTTTTCCAAATTAATCCCGGTGCCACACTCCCTCCCAACAGTGTCCATCCCCAAAACACTCCCACTGACACATTTCCTTGCCACAAACCTGCGGCAGTCCCAAAAAAAATCGAACTTCCCCACTCTCTCCCCGTAGACCTTTCCTTGTCCCAATATACTACAAAATCCCACACTCTCCTCACAGAGCTTATCAGTCGGCAGATTAGTCAGCCTGCGCACTCCCTGCCGCAACCCGTGTCAGTCCCGAAACTAATCCCACTGCCCACTCCTTTCTCGCCGCCTGTATCAATCCCCAGACTAATCCCACAACCAACCCTCTTCTTAAACAGTTGCATGAACCCTAATCTCACCCGGCTTTGCATTTTCCAATCCAGAATGAACTGCGTTGGTCGTGCACAGCTTTGTTAACAAAATTCTGTGAAATTAAATTGCTACCATTAATTATTGAATTCGAGCAAAATTTAAAGAGCGTCACATTATGTCTGCCCGCGCGAGACTGACTGGACGGTGTGGAAGGAGATTCGCTCTGTGTCTGACCACGGCAGTGTGTGATGGGACGGTGTGCAGGGAGCTTCGCTCTGTATCTGACCTGGGAGTGTGTGATGGTACGGTGTGGAGGGAGATTCACTCTGTGTCTGACCCCGGGAGTGTGTGATGGGACGGTGTGGAGGGAGATTCACTCTGTGTCTGACCCCGGGAGTTTGTGATGGGACGGTGTGCAGGGAGCTTCGCTTTGTATCTGACCTGGGAGTGTGTGATGGTACGGTGTGGAGGGAGATTCACTCTGTGTCTGACCCCGGGAGTGTGTGATGGGACGGTGTGGAGGGAGCTTCACTCTGTATCTGACCTCGGAATGTGTGATGGGACAGTGTGGAGGGAACTTCACTCTGTATCTGACCCCGGGAGTAACAGATGGGACTGTGTGGACGGAGATTCACCTTGTGTCAGACCCCGGGAGTGTGTGCATGGACTACTGGAAGAATCATCACTCTGTGCCTGACCCAGGCAGTATGTGATGGATCGGTATGGAGGGAGATTCACTTTGCGTTTGACCCCGGTAATGAGTGAATGGACGGTGTGGAGGGAGCTTCACACTGTGTCTGACCCCGGGAATGAGTGAATGGACGGTCTGGAGGGAGCTTCACTCTGTATCTGACTTCGGGAGTGACTGATGGGACGGTGTGGAGAGAGCTTCACTCTGTGTCTGACACCGGGTGTGTGTGATGGGACGGTGTGGATGGAGTTTCACTCTGTTTCTGACCCCGGGAATGTGTGAATGGACGATGTGGAGGGAGATTCACTCTGTATCTGACCCCGGGAATGTGTGATGGGACGATGTGGAGGGAGATTCACTCTGTGTCTGATCCCGGGTGTGTGTGATGGGACGGTGAGGAGGGAGCGTCAGTCTGGTGTGGATATATCTTCCGGTCGATAAGATACATACCTCTTCCTCTGTTGAATTTATTTCAAGAAGATTTGAATCAGAGTTCCAACAATGCTGTTTCGCCTCATCGTAGGATCTTTCAATCGTGGATATAAAATAACACCGGTCTTCATTTCTAATCCAGTCCTGGGAAAATGCTTGCTCTGGAAATTCGGAAAACCGATCAGTGATTCTCCCTCCGCCCCTAACCGGCCGGGAGACAGACTCAGAATAGTAATCGTTCCACACCTTCCCACCACACACTCCTTGTGTCAAGAACATAGTGAATCCCCCTCCACACCGTTCCCGGGGTCAGAGACAAACCTCCCCCAAACCTTTCTATGAAGCATTCCCGTAGTCAGATTCAAATTCCCACTCTCTCACACCGTCGAATCACACTCTCCTGCTGTCAGACTCAAGTTAAATCTCTCTTCACGGCACCCCGTTCCACACTCGCGGGACCCCTCACAAGGTCTAGCTCCCTCAACACCGTCCCATCATAAACTCCAGGAGTCAGTAACAAAGCTCCTTCCCACCATCCTATCACAGACTTCCTGAGGGACAGAAACACGTAGAATTTCAATCCACTCCGTCCCGTCACACACTCCCGAGATGAGACACGCAATGAAATTGTTCGGCACCATCCCATCACAGGCACCCGGAGTCCGTTATTGAGTGACTATCCCTTCAGGCCATATAATTACACATTTCCTGATGGGACAGACAGAAATTTAGGTTCCATCCACAATGTCTCGTCACACACTCTCGGGGACAGAAGTAGAGTGAATCTCTTATCTCACGGTCCCATCATACTCTACCAGTGTCAGACACAGAGTGATGCTCCATCCGCACTGTCCCATGACACACGACCGTCGTCCACCTCAGACTGAAGCTTCCTCTCCAGCACACTATCGCACACTCCATGGGTCAGACATGGAGTGAAGCACCCTTCACAACCTCCCATCACATCGTCCTGCGGGTAAAACACAGATTGAACCTCCGTCCACACTACCCCATTACACCTGCCCGTGATCAGATAGGAAATGAAACACTCTCCGCACCATTCCACCGCATACTCCCGTGGCCAGACACAGTATGATGCTCCTTCTACCCCGTCAAATCACACAGCACAGGGGTCAGAATATGAGAAATCTCCCACCGCACCGTCCTATCACACAACCCTGGTATCAGACACTGAGCTGAACAACATTGCAGAGAGAAGTTTCTTGCACACCGTCCAGTCACACTCTTCCGGGTTGAGATTCTGGGTGTTACTCCATCCACACCGTCTCATCACTCGCAGCCGTGGTCAGACACAGAGTGAAACTCCCTCCACACCGTCCATCCCACTCATCTAGTTCAGAGAACACAATTTAGAATCCTCCACAAAGTCTCATCACACACAGCCTTGGTCAGACAGTGTGTGAATCTCTCGTTACACGGCCCTATCACACACTCCAGCGGTCAGACACCGAAGGAAACGCCCTCAGCGCACACGACAACTGTCAGAGAGAGAGAGAGAGAGATTCTCCCTCTACAGCTTCTCAACACAGCACAGAGCACTGTGTCAGACACAGAGAGAAGCTGCCTCCATGAGGTCCCATCATACGCTCCCGACTCTAACACAGTGTGATTCTCCCTCCACTACGTCCCATCACACAGTCCGTGACGAGTCACAGAGTGAAGCTCTCTCTGAACCGTCCCATCACAACTTTTTGTTCACAAACAAAGTGAAGTTCCGCCCACACTATCCATAGCTTACTCACGTGATCAGACTCCCTCTAGAACATCCAATCACACAATCCGGTATCACATCAGTCAGTCCCGGATTCACACTCTATGCCCATCTGTACCGTCCCATCGCTCATTCCTTGAGTCAGACACAGACTTAAGCTCTTTCGCCACGACCCCATCACACACTGCCGGATTCAGACGCAAAGTGAACGCCCTCTCAGCAACGTCCCGCCACAGACTCCCGGATTCGGAGTGAAGCCATAACACACGGTACCATAACACACTTCTGGGGTCAGACATGGGGTGAAGCTCTCTGGGCCCTCTCCCATCACACGATCCGCCTGTGAGACACAGAGTAAGGCTGGATCCATACCGTCACATCAGAGATTCGCGTAGTCTGGCATAGAGTGAAGCTGTAATAATACGTCTCACAATTCCATGGTCAGATACAGAGTGAAACCACCTGCACAATGTCCCTTCACGCTCTCCTGAGTTCGGTGATACAATGAAACCTCCTCCGCCCAGCCTCATCACACACTCACCGAGTCAGACATTTATTAAGTCTCCCTCCATACCATCTCTTCACACACGCCCGATGTCAAGTACAGAGTGACGCTTCCTCTCTCTATGTCAGCCCTGTGATGATGAGCGGGTTAAAGAGGGGGATGATGCCTCACCTCTTCTGCTGGTCAACAATTCACAGATATGAGCCTTGGTTTCGTTGACAGATCTGAACATCGTTTCCGTCTCAGTGAACTGGTGACGGAGATCAGTGTGAACTCGTTTGAGAATGGACAGATCAGAGTTGAGCGCAGAAAGATTCTTGAGACAGGTTCTCTGGGAGAGATTCAGGTGGGAAGTTAACTCATGGTAGTTTCGGTCAGAGGTGATCATAGACTGACGAATCTGCGATACTGAGAGAGATGGTGAAGGATGTTTAGCGTTTACAGTGACACGTGAGTCACCGTCACGCTACCGAATGGGTCACAGAGAGTGATGTGTCAGTGTCACGGTGAAGGGGGTCACAGTGATGGATGTGCTGGTGGCACAGTGAGAGGCGTTGGCGCCACCTTGCGGTTCGTGTCTGTGCCGCGCTGAGCGGTTTATAAATTTCCCGCTGAAGGTGTTACTGTTACAATGGGGTCTGGGTCAGTACCGTGCGGGGCATGTCCGTGTTGCTGTGAGGTAAGTGACGGTGTCACTGTGATATTGTTTTTGTGCCTCGGCGAGAGGTGTGCCGTGTTACTGTGTCTCGCTGTCACTGCGAGGGAAATGTCAGAGTGAGCCATCTGGTGTTGTCACGCTGGGTGGAGTATCTGTGTCATGGTGTTGGGTCTGCCGATCTCACACAGAGGGGTGTGTCTGTGTCAACCTTAGAGGCATGCCATGGCCACGGTGGGTGTGACAGTGTCACGCAGAGGTGTGTGGATGTCACCGAGACTATTATGTCGGCGACACTGTGAAATTAGGTGTCGGTATCACGGTGAGTGGTTTGCCTGTGTCACGGTGAGGTGCCTCAGTGAGCGGTGCGTCGGTGTTATTTTGAGGACCGATACCGTATCGGTAAGGTGTGTTACAGTGAGTGTGAGTCTTTGTCACGGTGCGGAGCTGGGCGGGTCACTTTGAGGAACGTGTAGGTTTCACGGTGTGCGGTGCCGCAGTGTCACGGTGAAGGAAGTGACGGTCTTACTGTGAGGTGTCTTTCGGTGTCGCCTTGGAGAATGTATCAGTTATACTGGCAGGGTCATGCCGATGTTAAATTGAGTGGTCCATTTCTGCGTCACGGTGACGCGCGTGTCCCTGTCTCGGTTCGGAGTGCAACTGTGTCACGTTGAACGTCGTGTTCGTGCGACGGTGACAGGATTATTGGTGTTCTGCTATGTAGCGCGTCGGTGTTTGGATGACTCCTGATTGTGCTACTGTAAAGGTCGTGTCTTTGTCACGGTTAGGGATGTGTCCGTGGTGAAGAATTTTATTTTGTCCATGTTACAGTAAGGGGCGTGTCTGTGTCACTGTACCGTTTTACAATAACAATTTGTTCCACTCTCTTTATTTGCCGTCTGACTCCACCCGGACCCCGTTCGACTCACCATGGATCGAGAGACCGGCCACAATCACGACAAGGATGGACGTAACTAGGCAGAGTAGGTAGATCTTACGGTGCAACCTATTTCCGATGTTCTCTTTCGGTTCCTGTTCGTGCGCACCTGTTGGGAGAGCACAAGAGCATAAGATATAGGAGCAGAAATAGGCCATTCGGCCGATCGAGTTTGCCTTCTCCTCATACCGTTTGAAGTTCGTTTCTCTGACAGAAAGCCCGTCACTAACGGTATTCATCGGGGTCAAAGGTGGGAGCAGTGATCTTTATCAATTATATCGACCATTTATAGTAGATTATATAAGTCGCGGTTGGTAAGCCTGCTGACAACACGAACGTCGTTGCCGAGGTAAACAGTGAAGGCACTTACCGCTTACAGTGGGATCTCGATTAGCTGGGGAAGAGAGCAGAGCAGTAGCAAATGTGATTTACTTTTCATAAGTGCGAGCTATCGTATTTCAGAAAGGAAAACAAGGGTACAACGTTCACAGTGTTCGGGAGAAACCCTGGCGTGTGTTGGAGAACAGTGGGACAAAGGGCCCCACGTCCAACGTTCCTGGAGAGTGAAGTTACCGGTAGAGGGGACGGTGGAGGTGTCTGACGCCCCGGCCTTCATCAACCAGGGCACGGAGTACAGGATTAAGGGGTCACGTTACAGTTGTACAAGACGTCGGTGAGGCCGCCCTTGGAGTACGGTGTTTAGCTTTGGTCGCCCTGCTATAGGAAATATATCAATGAGCTGGACAGATTGCAGAGGGATATTTACGACAATATTGCAGGGGCTCGAGGGATTCAGTTACGTAGATAAGTCGAGCAGGTGGGGACTTTATTCCTTGGAGCGCAGGGGTGACCTTACAGGGGTGTATATAACCACGTGGGGCACAGTAGGGTGAATGCGCACTGTCATCTTCTCTAGGGTTGGAGAACCGTGGATTAGAGCGCACATGTCTGAGATGATAGCAGAAAGAGATTTAAACTGGGATCTGAGTGACGGCTTTTTTTTGTGTTTTTACCCAGACGGCGGACTGTCTATGCAACGAGCTGCCAGAGGAAGTGATATATGCCGATGTGTTAGGAATTGAATTGTTGGGCAATGGCACGTGACCACTTCAGACTGACGTCATTACTGTGAACTCTGACCTCCATGTGCAGTCACTGGCATTTCGGTGGGTCCAGCGGTAATGGGGGGATCTTCATAATCGTTGATGAGAAATTCGTCTTTCGGAAGGTTCAGCATTGAGTAGGTCGATATGACAACGTCTGGGAAGAAATACAGAGAATGTGAGAGACAAAGAAATAGAAGAAGGAGAGAACGGCAGAGAATGGGGGGAGAGAAGACAGAGAGAGGAAGAGCAGAGAGAGGGGAAGAGAGCGTAGGTAGTGAGAGGGGTAAGTGAGGGAGAGAGAGAGAGGGCCGAGATGCAGGGAGAGTTGAGGGAGTTGGAGAAGTGAGGGGACACCGCTCAGAAGAGAGAGGGTGAAAGGGGCGGATGGCAAGGGGCGAGAGTGTGACAGATGGGGGCGACAGGCGGGAATATCGGAAAGAATGGGAGAGAGAGAACGGAGTGAGAAAGCGGAGAGAGAGTGACGGAGGGAGAAGACGGTTCGAGGTGATGTGTGAAGGGGGAGTGAGAGGGGTGAGTGAAGTTACAAAAGAGTGGGGGAGAGAGGGGGAGAGTGAAGGGATAAAAGTGGAAGAGAAAGAGGGAAGAGATAACGGGAGCGAGAGAGAATTGGTGATACAGGGGAAGGAATGGTTACTTCCAGTGCCAGGATTTAGATGTTTCAGAAACGACAGGGAGGGAGGCAAAACAGGTGGGAGCCTGGCTATGTGGATCAGAGATACTGTCACAGATGCAGAAGAGGAGGAAGACAAGTAGGGATTGTTTACGGAGCCTCTGTGGGTGAAGTTACGAACAGGAAGCGATCAATAACTCCATTGTGTGCTTTTATGGACCACCCAATAGTAACAGGGATATCGAGGAGCCGACAGGGGGACAGATTCTGGAAAGCTGTAACAATAACAGGTTTGTCGTAGTGGGAGATTTTAATTTCCTAATATCGATATGCATGCCCTAAGAGTGAGTGGTACAGATGGGAGAGAGTTTAGTAGATGTGTTTCAGAAGGTTTCTTGACACAAAATGTTGATAAGCCTATAAGAGGTGAGTCTGTCCTTGAACTGGTATTGGAAAATGAACCCAGTCAGGTGTCAGGTCTCTCGGTGGGAAAGCATTTTGGAGATAGCGATCACAATTCTATCTCCCTTACCATAGAATTAGAGACGAATAGGGACAGAGAGTTTAGAAAAGCGTTTAATTGGAGTCGGGAGAAACATGAGGCTATAAGGCAGGAACTTGGAAGATTAAATTGGGAACAGGATTTATCAGGGAAATCTACGGAAGAAATGTGTCAGATGTGAAGGGGTTATTTGCTTGGGGCTCTGGGTAGATATGTTCCAATGACACAGGGAAAGGGTGGCAGGGTACATAAACAGGGGTGTACAAAGGCTGTTAAAAATCTAGTCAAAAAGAAGAGAAGAGCTTCTGAAAGATTGAAAAAACTAGGTAATTAGAGAGATGTAGAAGATTATAAGGCCCGCAGTAAGGAAGTTAGGAAATAAATTAGGAGAGCTGGAAGGGACTTGAGAAGGCCTTGGTGGACAGAATTAAGGAAAACCCCAAGGGAGTTTTCAAGTACGTGAAGAGCAAGAGGTTAAGGCGTGAGAGAATAGGAGCAAGCAAGTGTGAAACTGGGAAAGTGTGCAACGGAACCGGAGGAGAGAGCAAAAGTACTTATTTAATACTTTGCTTCAGTATTCACTGCGGAAAAGGATCTTGGCGATTGTAGGGATAACTTACCGCGGACTTGAGCATATAGATATTTTAAAAAGGATGGGCTACAACTTTTGGAAAGCAGCAAGTTGGTAAGGTCACTGGGACAAGAGGAGATCTACCCTAGGCTACTGCGGAAGGCGAGGGAGGAGACTGCTAAGCCTCTGGCAATGATCTGTGCATCATCCATGGGGAAGGGAGAAGTTCAGGAGGATTGAAGGTTTGGCAGATGTTGCTCCCTTTTCTGTTAGCCCAGGAAAACATAGACCAGTGAGTCTTACTTCGGTGGTTGGTTAATTGATGGGGAATATCCTGAGAGGCAGGATTTATGAAAATTTGGAGAGGCAAAATAATATTAGAAATAGCCTGCATAGCTTGTCAAAGGCAAGTTGTGCCTTAGGAGACTGATTGAATTTTCTTGAGGTTGTCACTAAACACATTGCTGAAGGAAGATGAGTAGATGTAGTGGATATGGGTTTCGGCAAGGCACTTGACAAGATACCCAATGCAAGGCTTGTTGAGCAAGTAAGGAGACATCGGATCGAAAGGTGCATTCCTTGGTGGATCCAGAAATGTCTTTCTTCCAAAAGGCAAAGTGTTGTTGTAGAGGGTCATATTCCGCATGGAGGTCGGTGACCAGTGGTGTGCCTCAGGGATCTGTTCTGCTCCCACTGCAGTTTATGATTTTTTTTTCTAAACGACCAGCATGAAGAAGTCTATTGATGGGTTAGTACGTTGGTTGATAATACAAAGGTTGGGTGTGTTGCGGATAGTGTGAATGGCTGTCAGAGGTTACAACGGGACATTGATAAGATGGAAAATTGGGCTGAAATGTGGCAGATTGAGTTCGACCCAGATAAGTGTGAGGTGGTTCATTTTAGTAAGTCAAAACTGAATGCAGAATATAATATTAATGGTAAAACACTTGGCAGCGTGGAGGATAGGAGGGATCTTGGGGTCCTAGTCCATAGGACACTCTAAGACCCTACGCGGTTTGACTTTGTGGTTAAGAACGCATACGGTACCTTGGCCTTCATCAATCGTGGGATTGAGTTTAGGAGCCGAGAGTTAATGTTGCTGCTATATAGGACCCTGGTCAGACCCCACCTGGAGTACTGTGGTCAATTCTGGTCGCCATGAAAGATGTGGAAACCTTAGAAATGTTGCAGAGGAGATTTACAGGGATGTTGCCTGGTTCGGGGAGCATGCCTATGTGGAATAGGTTGAATGAAACATGGCCTTTTTCCTTGGAGCGAAGGAGGATGAGAGGTGACTTAATAGAGGTGTATAAGATGATGAGAGGCATTGATGGTGTGGATAGTCAGAATCTTTTTTTCCTATGGCTAAAATAGCTAGCATGATAGACCACAGTTTTAAGGTGCTTGGAAGTAGGTACAGAGGAGACGTCAGGGGTAAGTTTTTCCGCAGTGAGTGGTGAGTGCGTGGAATTGGCTGCCGGCGACGGTGGTGGAGGCGGATACAGAGCGTCTTTTTAAGAGAATCCTGGACAGTACATGGAGCTCAAAAATAAACAAAATAGAGGTCTATGTGTAACCCTGGGCAATTTCCAAGATTAGGACATGTTCTTCACAGCTTTGTGGGATGAAGTATTGTGTATTGAGTTTTCTATGTTTCTATTAAAACCGGTAAGGTTACAAGAGGCAGAGCGCTAAGGTAATGTAATGTTTAGCACATCGCTTTGCAGTACTAGCGACCCGGATTCAATTCCGGCCGCTGGCGGGAAGGATTCTGCACGTTCCCGCATGAGCGCGAGCGGCTCGTCCACGTGCTTCAGTTTCCTCCCACCGTCCGCAGACACACCAGTTGTAGGCTAGTTAGCCATTGTAAAATGGACAGATAGTTGGCCAAAATTAAATGGGAGAATGGACGCACTGCTTTTCAAAAGATAAGTAAATTCATTTTTTTTTTTGAAGATTAATCTCAAGATTGTTTGTGGTATCAATATAAAAAGGGCCTTCGGGTGTTTGGAATGTATAGGACTGACATGAATGAAAATGGAGATCAATGGGTAGATAATTTTGCAGACGAATAGGTGTGGGAACGTGGCCAAATGGTTAAGACATTGGACTAGCAACATGAAGGTCATGAGTTCGGGCCCCAGCTGAGGCAGCGTGTTGTGTCCTTGAGCAAGGCACTTAATCACACATTGCTCTGCGACGACATTGGTGCCAAGCTTTATGGGTCCTAATGCCCTTCCCTTCGGCAACATCGGTGTCGTGGAGAGAGGAGACTTGCAGCATGGGCAACTGCTGGTCTTCCATACAACCTTGCCCAGGCTTGCGTCCTGGAGAGTGAAGACTTTCCAGGCGCAGATCCATGGTCTCGCAAGACTAACGGATGCCTTAAGATATGAATGAAAATGGAGATCGATGGGTTGATAATTTTGCAGACGACACAGAGAGTGGTGGTGTTGTGGAGAGAGTAGAACATCGCCAATACATATGGATCAGTTGTAGATTAGTGGAAAAATGGCAAACTGAGTTTATTCAGGGTTAGTGTGAGGCTCTGGGTCCTCGGAAGTCTAATGCGAAAGGACAGGACACAGGTAACGACAGGACCCTTAACTGGCGACTTAGAAACGGATCTTAGGTTGATTGCGCAGGTCGATGGTAAATACATGACTGTATTCGGCCTTTGACATCGTTCCTCTTTCGGGCGATTCATTCACAAGTTTGCGATTTATAGGAGTCACCGTGAATGGGCCATTTGGATTTCGAATTGGCTTCTGCACGGAAAACACAGGGCGGAGATCGCAGCTTGCTGTCTGTGACTGGTGGCGTTACGCAGGATCGATGCTGTCTATGGCAAAGACTTGGATAGAAACCTGGATTTTTCAACAAGGAATCTGTGTTTACGACATCCCCTCTGGTAGATTTAGTAAACTGGTTTATTATTGTCAAAGATAGATCAGCCAATACAGCACCGGGACACTTACATCAATTCCTGCCGTCGGCTCTCCTGCCTGCACAATATGCATATCCCTCCCTTTCCGTCACATTGATAGGTCAATCTCGTTAAATTCTGTACTGTCTCTGACTCTACCAACACCCAGGAAGCGTATTCCAGGAACCCACCACTCTCTGTGTGTAAAAAAAAATAACACGACCTTAAAATTTCGTTTGAAATTATACCTTCTCACTTTAACTGGATGGTTTCTGGTATTAGACATTTCAGTACTGGGAAAAAAAGGTACTGCATGTCTACTCTATCTATGTCTCTTATAATAAAAAAAATCAATCGGATCTCTCCACATCTACCTCAGATGGAGAGAAAGCAACTCATTTCCGTCCAACCTCACCGGAAAACTCATGCCCTCTAGTCCAGGCAGCATCCTCGTAAACTACTTCTGCACCATATCCAGAGTCTTGGCATTCCTCCAGATAACGGGCTGACCAGATCTGTACGCAATTCTCCAGATGCGGCCGAGCCAGATGTTTATAAGTTCCGCCATAACTCCCTGAGATCTGTATTCAATGCCCCGACTAATAAAGACAACATGCCATAGTTTGGCAAAAGAATAAATCAAGGAAGGTAGTGCACCCGTGGCTGACAAGAGAAATTAGCCAGAGAAAGTGGCTCACCTGAGGACTGGGAGAAATTCAGAGTCCAGCAGAGGAGCACAAACGGCTTAATTAGGAAGGGGAAAAAATTATGAGAGAAAACTGGCAGGAAACATAAAAACGGACTGTAAAAGCTTTTATAGATATGTAAAAAGGAAAAGACTGGTAAAGACAAATGTATGTCCCCTGCAGACAGAAACAGGTGAATTGATTATGGGGAGCAAGGACATGGCAGACCAATTGAATAATTACCTTGGTTCTGTCTTCACTAAGGAGGACATAAATAATCTTCCAGAAATAGTAGGGGACAGAGAGTCCAGTGAGATGGAGGAACTGAGCGAAATACATGTTAGTAGGGAAGTGGTGTTAGGTAAATTGAAGGGATTGAAGGCAGATAAATCCCCAGGGCCAGATGGTCTGCATCCCAGGGTGCTTAAGGAAGTAGCCCAAGAAATAGTGGATGCATTAGTGATAATTTTTCAAAACTCGTTAGATTCTGGACTAGTTCCTGAGGATTGGAGGGTGGCTAATGTAACTCCACTTTTTAAAAAAAGAGGGAGAGAGAAACCGGGGAATTATAGACCGGTTAGCCTAATGTCGGTGGTGGGGAAACTGCTGGAGTCAGTTATCAAGGATGTGATAACAGCACATTTGGAAAGCGGTGAAATAATCGGACAAAGTCAGCATGGATTTGTGAAAGGAAAATCATGTCGGACGAATCTCATAGAATTTTTTGAGGATGTAACTAGTAGAGTGGATAGGGGAGAACCAGTGGATGTGGTATATTTGGATTTTCAGAAGGCTTTTGACAAGGTCCCACATAGGAGATTAGTGTGCAAACTTAAAGCACACGGTATTGGGGGTAAGGTATTGGTGTGGGTGGAGAGTTGGTTAGCAGACAGGAAGCAAAGAGTGGGAATAAACGGGCCCTTTTCAGAATGGCAGGCGATGACTAGTGGGGTACCGCAAGGCTCAGTGCTGGGACCCCAGTTGTTTACAATATATATTAATGACTTGGATGAGGGAATTAAATGCAGCATCTCCAAGTTTACAGATGACACGAAGCTGGGTGGCAGTGTTAGCTGTGAGGAGGATGCTAAGAGGATGCAGGGTGACTTGGATGGATTAGTTGAGTGGGCAAATTCATGGCAGATGCAATTTAATGTGAGTAACTGTGAGGTTATCCATTTTGTTCGAAAGAACAGGAAAACAGATTATTATCTGAATGGTGGCCGATTAGGGAAAGGGGAGGTGCAACGAGACCTGAGTGTCATTATACACCAGTCATTGAAAGTGGGCACGCAGGTACAGCAGGCGGTGAAAAAGGCGAATGGTATGCTGGCATTTATAGCGAGAGGATTCGAGGACAGGAGCAGGGAGGTACTACTGCAGTTGTACAAGGCCTTGGTGAGACCACACCTGGAGTATTGTGTGCAGTTTTGGTCCCCTAATCTGAGGAAAGACATCCTTGCCATAGTGGGAGTACAAAGAAGGTTCACCAGATTGATTCCTGGGATGGCAGGACTTTCATATGAAGAAAGACTGGATGAACTGGGCTTGTACTCGTTGGAATTTAGAAGATTAAGGGGGGATCTGATTTAAACGTATAAGATCCTAAGGGGATTGGACAGGCTAGATGCAGGAAGATTGTTCCCGATGTTGGGGAAGTCCAGAACGAGGGGTCACAGTTTGAGGATAGAGGGGAAGCCTTTTAGGACCGAGATTAGGAAAAACTTCTTCACACAGAGAGTGGTGAATCTGTGAAATTCTCTGCCACAGGAAACAGTTGAGGCCAGTTCATTGGCTATATTTAAGAGGGAGTTAGCTATGGCACTTGTGGCTACGGGGGTCAGGGGGTATGGAGGGAAGGCTGGGGCGGTGTTCTGAGTTGGATGATCAGCCATGATCATAATAAATGGCGGTGCAGGCTCGAAGGGCCGAATGGCCTACTCCTGCACCTATTTTCTACGTTTCTATTTTTCTATATGCCTTCTTAACCATCCCATCAGAATGTGCAGTCGAGTACAAGGAAATATGAACATGGACCCCAAGCATCCTCTGTTCATCAACACTATTTTGAGTCTTGCCTTTAACAATGTATTACTCTTTTGAATTTGACATAACAAGGTGGAGCATTTCACGTTTTTCTGGATGAAACTAAATCTGCCATGTCACTAGTCAAATCCGTAACTGATCTCTCTCCAACTGAATTATTTACTAGTCTTCTACGCTCTCCACAACACCACCTGTCGTCGTATCATCTTCAAATCTACTAACCCGAAGTTGGGCCCCTCAGGACAGAAACGGGTGAAATTATTATGGGGAGCACGGAAATGGCAGACGAGCTGAACAGGTACTGTGGATGTGTCTTCACTGGGGAAGACACAAACAATCTACCAGAGAAAGAATCTTTCTTAGTGTCCTGAGGACCTAAGGTATCAGAGGAACTGAAGAAAATACGCATCAGGCAGACAATGCTGTTGGGTAAAATGATGGGACTGAAGGCTGAAAAATCCCCAGGAATGCTGGTCTGCATCCAAGGGTACTTAAAGGTTGCTCCAGAAATCGTGGAGGCATTGGTAATTTTCCAAAGTTCTATAGATTCAGGATCAGTTCCTGCGGATTGGAGTGTAGCTAATGTTATCCCACTTTTTAAGAAAGGAGGGAGAGAGAAAACAGGCAATTATACACCAGTTAGTCTGACATCAGTGGTGGGGAAGATGCTGGAATCAATTATAAAAGATGAAATAGCGGCATATTTGGACAGCGGTAGCAGGCTAGGTCCAAGTCAGCATGGACCTACGAACGGAAAATCATGCTTAACTAATCTTCCGGATTTTTTTGAGAATGCAACTATGAAAATAGACATGGGAAAGCAAGTGGATGTAGTGTACCTGGACTTTCAGAAAGCCTCTGATAATGTCCCACATAGAGGTTAGTGGGAAAAAAAATAGTGCAAATGGTATTGGGGGCTGGGTACTGACATGGACAGAAAATTGGTTGGCAGACAGGAAACAAAGAGTAGAGATTAATGGGTCCATTTCGGAATGGCAGGCAATGAGTAGTGGTGTACCGCAAGGCTCGGTGCTGGGACCGCAGCTATTTACAATATAGATTAATGGTTTTAATGAAGGAATTAAAAGTACCTTTGGCAAATTTGCAGATGTCACAAAACTGGGTGTCAGTGTGAAATGTGCGGAGGATGTTATGAGAATGCAAAGTGACTTGGACAGGTTGTTTAAGTGGGCAGATGCATGGCAGATGCAGTTTAATGTGGGTAAATGTGAGGTTATCCACTTTGGTGGCAAGAACAGGAAGGCAGATCACTATCTGAATTGTGTCAAATTAGGAAAAGGAGAAATTCGACGAGATCTAGGTGTCCTTGTTCATCAATCACTGAACATGTGCATGCAGGTACGGCAGGTAGTGAAGAAAGGTAATGGCATGTTGGCCTTCATAACAAGGGGAATTGAGAATAGGAGCAAAGTGGTTCTACTGCAGTTGTACAGGGCCCTGGTGAGAACACACCTGGAGTATTTTGTGCAATTTTCGTCTCCAAATTTGAGGAAGAATATTCTAGCTATTGAGGGAGTGCAGTGCAGGTTCACGAGGTTAACTCTCGGGATGGCGGGACCGTCATAATTTGAAAAATTGGACCGACTGGGTTTGTATATAGTGGAATTTAGAAGGATGAGAGGGGATCTGATTGAATCATATAAGATTATTCAGGGATTGGGCACGCTAGAGGCAGGAAACATGTTCGCGATGTCGGGGGAGTCCAGAACCAGAGGCCGCAGTTTAAGAATAAGGGGTAGACTATTTAGAGCGGAGTTGAGGAAAAAGCTTTTTTTATATACAGAGGTGTGTGGTTCTGTGGAATGCTCTGCCTCAGAAGGCAGTGGAGGCCAATTTTCTGGATTCTTTCAAGAAAGAGATAGGTAGTGCTCTTAAAGATAGCGCAGTCAAGGGATATGGGATGAAGGCAGGAAAACGGTACTGATTGGAGATGATCAGCCATGATCACAGTGAGTGGCAGTGCTGACTCGAAGGGATGAATGGCCTTCTCCTGCACCTATTGTCTATTGTCTATTAACCAGCCCATCTACATTTTCATTCAGATCATTTGTATATATCGCAAAGAGGAGATGTTCCAATGCAATGTCATAGATACAGATCACATCATAGGAGTAAAAGAGGTGAAAGAATAAGAGAGTGCAGAGTAAAGTGTCACAGTTACAGAGAAAGTACAGTGCAGGTAGACATTAATCTTCAAGAGGACACGAGGTAGCAGACGGCGATGTCTAGAGTACATTACCGTCATCGGGGACCGTTGCATAGTCTGATAAAAGCGGGCACAAACTGCCTTTGTGCCTGGCGAGGCTTGTTTTCGTATCTTCCCCCGATGTGGGAGAGTATGGGTTGTGCGGGGGTCTCGTAGGAAGATTATCCAGGGTGGGTCGGAGTTTTTATTCCGGTGGCTGCTTCAGCGATGCAGCAGGATGTGTGGATGGAGACCTTGGAGGTGAGGCTGCCTGATCTGCGCGATTCAAACTGACTGAGAACAAAGTGCCATAAATGACAGATCGTCTCTTGCTGGTAAGAGCACAATGAATGGATGCAATCAATACAATTTGCCTGGAGCAGAGCCAATGAAAACATGTCAAATGTCAGGCACTTGACCTGTAGCCAATGACACTGGAATGCAATAGGTGAATGGGTAAGAAGTGAACATAACTCAAACGCTTCAATTCTGCTGGCGAGTGCAACTCCGTATGAGAACAATTATCGTAGATGTGGGGTACCCCATTGACCGGTGGAGATTCGGAACGCAGCTACAAGGAACATGTGGCCAGCAGCAGAAACGTCCTTTTAACCGGTAATATCTTTTCTGTTCTTTGACCGTTCATGGAAGGTCAGAGTCAATTAGCTGGTGTGGACACAAGGTATTCAGTGTATGAATTAATGCACTTGGTAAATTAGACAATCAAGGTACTTGTCGGTAAATACGTCTCCGTTTATTACTACAAGGGACGAGCCTTGTATCACATTGAACTGGAAAGAGTGCAGATGGAGATTTAGGAAAGTATTGCCGGGACTCGATGGAGGCAGTTGCAGAGAGAGTTCAGGAAGGTCGGGACTATATTCTCTGGCGTGCAAGGGTGACTTTCCAGAGGTATTTAAAGTCACGAGGTGCAAAAACAGAGTGAATACGCAAAGTCATTTTCTCTCGTTTTGGAGAATCGAGGACCAGAGCTCGCAGGTCTGAACAACACACATCAAAGTTGCTGGTGAACTCAGCAGGCCAGGCAGCATCTGTAGGAAGAGGTGCAGTCGTCGTTTCAGGCCGAGACCCTTCGTCAGGACTAACTGAAGGAAGAGAGAGTAATAGATTTGAAAGTTGGAGGGGGAGGGGGAGATCCAAAATGATAGGAGAAGACAGGAGGGGGAGGGATGGAGCCAAGAGCTGGACAGGTGATTGGCAAAAGGGATCCGAGAGGATCATGGGACAGTGGGCGGCGCCTTTCCTGGGAACGGGGCAGACAGTCTGGTCACATTTCAGTCCGGTGAACGTTCAGTGTGAGTGGGGGAGAGTGGGAAGGGAGAGTGTAGGGTAGAGAGGGTGGGCAGACGAATGAGAAGGCTTCATCAGGAGAACAGTGATATAGAAAGGTGCTGGAAAGAGGAAGTAGAGGAAAATGGAGAGAGCTAGATAGAAGAGTGAAATTGAAGCGTCCATAGGAGGCATTCATGGGAGAGAAATAGGGAGATAGTGAGGGGAGAGTGAAGGACAGAAGGTGATGGAGGGTTGTTGAGAGAGCTCCAGAACTCAGTCTGTTGGGCTGATATCCCTGCTTTTTTAATTATTATTTCTTGCTGTGTGTATGCCGGCCCAGTCAGTGTAGCTGCAAGCTTGCAATACTTCCCTGAAACACTCACAGCTCGCGGCTTATGTTTCAATGCGTGAAGAGAATCAAACCGCAGATACCGATCAGCGTGCGCTGCTTTCCTGTAAACTTCAATATCTAAATGTCTGCTCTCATTGATCAGTGATACACAGTCTAAAAATGGAAATCTATTTCTCTGATTTATTCCCGGAAGGAGGGGGCTCGATTACTTCTGTGGGTGTTTGCGGGTTTGTCCTGGGGCCGTGGCTTGTAGAGAACAGAGGGTCCGAAACCCCGGCTATAAGCAGAGCAATGGGAGCGCCGATGCTCAAGCCAGGAATCACCTGGAAGTTGGAGTCGGAGGGGAGTGGTGTTGTTTGCAAATAGAAAACCATAGAATACCATAGAAAAACTACAGCACAGAAACAGGCCTTTTGGCCCTTCTTGGCTGTGCCGAACCATTTTCTGCCTAGTCCCACTGACCTGCACATGAACCATATCCCTCCATGCACCTCGCATCGATGTATCTGTCCAATTAATTCTTAAATTTTAAAAAAGAACCTACATTTACCACCTGGTCTGGCAGCTCATTGCATACTCCCACCATTCTCTGTGTGAAGAAGCCCCCCCTAATGTTCCCTTTAAACTTCCCCCCCCCACCCACCCTTAACAGATGTCCTCCGATTTTTTTTCTCTCCTTGCCTCAGTGGAAAAAGCCTGCTTGCATTCACTCTATCTATACCCATCATAATTTTATATACCTCTATCAAATATCCCCTCATTTTTCTACGCTCCAGGGAATAAAGTCCTAAACTATTCAACCTTTCTCTGTAACTGAGTTTCTCAAGTCCCGGCAATATCCTTGTAAACCTTCTCTGCACTCTTTCAACCTTATTTATATCCTTCCTGTAATTTGGTGACCAAAACTGAACACAAGACTCCTGATTCGGCCTCACCAATGCTTTATACAACCTCATCATAACATTCCAGCTCTTATACTCAATACTTTGAATAATAAAGACCAATGTACCAACAGCGCTCTTTACGACCCTATCTACCTGTGACGCCACTTTTAGGGAATTTTGTATCTGTATTCCCAGATCCCACTGTTCCGCTGCACTCCACAGTGCCTTACCATTAACCCTGTATGTTCTACGTTGGTTTGCCTTTCCAACGTGCAGTACCTCACAGTTGTCGGTATTAAACTCCATCTGCCATTTTTCAGATCAATTTTCCAGCTGATCCAAGTCCCTCTGCAGGCTCTGAAAACCTTCCTCATTGTCTACTACACCTCCAATCTTTGTATCATCAGCAAACTTGCTGATCCAATTTACCACATTATCATCCAGATCATTGATATAGATGACAAATAACAATGGACCCAGCACTGATCCCTGTGGCACACCACTAGTCACAGGCTCTACTCAGAGAAGCAATTCTCTACTACCACTCTTTGGCTTCTTCTATCGAGCCAATGTCTAATCCAATTTACCACCTCTCCATGTATACCTAGCGACTGAATTTTCCTACCTAACCTCCCATGCGGGACCTTGTCAAAGGCCTTACTGAAGTCCATGTAGACAACATCCACTGCCTTACCTTCATTCACTTTCCTGGTAACCTCCTCGAAAATCTCCAATAGATTGGTCAAATATGACCTACCAGGCACAAAGCCATGTTGACTCTCCCTAATAAGTCCCTGTCTATCCAAATGCTTGTAGATTCTGTCTCTTAGTACTCCCTCCAATAACTTACCCACTACCGACGTTAAACTTACTGGCCTATAATTTCCCGGATTACTTTTCGATCCTTTTTTAAACAACGGAACAACAGGAGCCACTCTCCAATCCTCTGGCACCTCACCTGTAGACAGCGACATTTTAAATATTTCAGCCAGGCCCCCTGCACTTTCAACACTAGTCTCCTTCAAGGTCCGTTGGAACACCCTGTCAGGTCCCGGGAATTTATCCACTTTATTTTTCCTCAAGACAGCAAGGACCTCCTCCTTTTCGTTTTGTACAGTTTCCATGATCTCACTACTTGTTTCCCTTAATTCCATAGACTTCATGCCAGTTTCCTTAGTAAATACAGACGCAAAAAAACTTATTTAAGATCTCCCCCATTTCCTTTGGTTCCGCACATAGCCGACCACTCTGATCTTCAAGAGGACCAATTTTATCCCTTACAATCATTTTGCTCCTCATATACCTGTAAAAGCTCTTTGGATTATCTTTCACTTTGACTACCAAGGCAACCTCATGTCTTATTTTAGCCCTCCTGATTTCTTTCTTAAGTATTTTCTTGCACTTCTTATACTCCTCAAGCACCTTATTTACTCCCTGCTTCCTATACATTTCATACAACTCCCTCTTCTTCTTTATCAGAGTTGCAATATCCCTTGAGAACCAAGGTTCCTTATTCCTATTCACCTTGCCTTTAATCCTGACATGAACATACAAATTCTGCAATCTCAAAATTTCTGCTGTGAAGGCTTCCCACCTACCGATGACATCCATACCAGAGAACAACCTGTCCCATTCCACGCTTCTTAGATCCTTTCTCATTTCTTTAAATTTGGCCTTCTTCCAGTTAAGAACCTCAACCGTAGGAGCAGATCTATCCTTGTCCATGATCAAGCTGAAACTAATGGTGTTACGATCACTGGAACCAAAGTGCTCCCCTACACAGACTTCTGTCACTTGCCCTAACTCGTTTCCTAACAGGAGATCCAATAGTGCATCCCCTCTAGTTGGTCCCTCTATATATTGATTTAGAAAAGTTTCCTGAACACATTTTACAAACTCTAAACCATCTAGACCCCTAACAGTATGGGAGACCCAATCAATATATGGAAAATTCAAATCCCCTACCACCACAACTTTATGCTTCCTGCAGTTGCCTTCTATCTCTCTGCAGAATTGCACTTCCATGTCTCGGTGACTATTGGGCGGTCTGTAATACAATCCCACTAATGTGGCCATACCTTTCCTGTTTCTCAGCTCCACCCACAAGGACTCAGTAGACAAGCCCTCTGATCTGCCCAGCCTGAGCACTGCTGTAATATTTTCCATAACAAGCAATGCCACTCCCCCACCTTTCATTCCTCTGCCTCTATCACATCTGAAACATCGGGACCGTGGAATATTAAGCTGCCAACCCTGCCCCTCCTGTAGCCAAGTTTCACTAATTGCTACAACGTCATAATTCCACGTGTCAATCCACGCCCTCACCTAACCGCCTTCCCCGCAATAGTCCAAGCATTGAAATATATACACCTCAGAAGATTTTTACCACCACTCACAACCTTTCTATTAGTGGATTTGCTTGAACTTTTAATATCATTTATTTTCACCCCAGCCACACTGTCAGCTCTGGCACTTTGGTTCCCATCCCCCCTGCAAATCTAGTTTAAAGCACCCCCCCCCCCCCCCACCAATAGCATTAACAAACCTCCCTGAAAGGAAAGAAACTTAGACTCTTGGGAAAATGACACGTGACCTCTTCAGAATGGCGTCGGTACTGTGAACCCTGACCTGTTTGTGCAGTGACTCGCAGTTCGCCGGGTCTCGAGGCAATGGAAGGATCCTCATCCTCATCGATGAGGGGTTCGTCTCTCCCAATGTTCAGCTTTGAGTAGGTGGAGGTCAGACGGTCTAGGGAGGAAAGTGAAGAGAATGAGAGAGAGAGAATTAGAAGGAGGACAGAACGGTAAATAAAGGCGGACGGGTGAGGACAGAGAAACGGTGCAGAGAGACAGGAAGATAGAGGGATAGGGATTGAAGGTGAGAGAGAGGTGAACGTGAGGGGAAAGCGACGAGGAGACAGAGCAGGAGAGTGCGGATGAAAAGGATGGATGGAGAGGGGAGAGAGGAGTGAGCGATTGGAGCGATGGGTGAGAAGATGGGAGTGAATGGGGGAGAGAGAACGGTGACGGAAAGGGGAAAGACGGAGAGAGGGAGGAAGAAAAGGGAGCAAGATTATGCGTAGGGGAGTGACAGGGGGCGAACATCAGCGAAGGAGAAACTGAGGAGAGGGGGATTGAGGGAGGGGAAATGTGGGAGGCTCAGGGGTGCAAAACAAAGGGAGAGAGAGAGAAGGGGAGACAGGTTACATAGAGAGGGTTAAGAGAGAGGGAAGAGCTTGGGGGAGAGAGAGACGGGGTGAATACAGAGAGGGAGATGGTGTGGAGGGGGGAGTTGATCGGAAAATTGGTTCACAGCGAGAGGGTGTGAACGGGGAGATAGACTGAGATAGGAGGAGCGAAACTGGAGGGGCGAAGTGAGCGGAGTGAGTGAAGGAGTGCGCGAGGAGAGCTAGAGTGGTAGAGAGAGGGAGTGTGAAAGAGAGTGTAGGAAAGGAGAGACTGGGGAAAGAGTGTAGATAGAGGGGAAATGGCAACGGAGAGAGCAGGAGGTGTAGAAGGGTAGAAACAGTGATAAGGGTAGGGAAAGGGGAAAGAGTGAGGGTAAGAGAAAGAATTAGTGGGCCAGAGAAGAAGACAATAAGATGACGGAGGATTAGCGTGTGAGAGATAGGGGGAGAAAGAGGGAGGCAGGGGAGAGAGAGTAGAGAGGATGAGAGAGTGGGGTTAGAACGCGGAGAGAGTTGTTCACATTTTATAGATTTCCCTTTCCTCAATGCCTCTTTTCACTCTGCTTCCTCCTCGCCACTCCTCGCAAGGTTTTTCGTACTCACCGGCCATGTCGCAGCACTCCCTGCTCTCGCACCACGCCCAAACCCCACCACACAGCGCCCCCTCCACTGTGTCCCCAATTTAACACCCTCTCACGGTTCTCCCACCATACAGCAAATCCCATGGCGTTCTCTGCACCGAACCCACCCAGAGCAATCTTCTCATCCCTTTCCACAGCCCTCCCTCTATACCGCCCGAGCTACTGCTCTGCCTCACCCCGCCCCTTCCCAGATCGCTCCCTCCTCACCGACCGTCCCACAGAGCTCGTATCTCATCGCGGCTTGCACGCATTGCCTCGGAATCATTCTCAAACAGGGAATCATTAGTGTCAACTGCACCCGTACCACGAGATTTCTCGACAGGAATGGACACATCAGCTGAACAGAGTCAAACCAACAAAGTGAAACTGACCTACATCTGTCCGGGGAACGGAGAGGCCCTTGATATTCGGTTTCGCGTACGATACATCAGGTTCAGCTGGGAAAAGAACAGTGAGAGTCAGAAACAGGGTGAGGCTCCCTCCACACTGCCCCGTCACAAACTCCCGGGGTCAGACACAGAGTCAAGCTCCTTCCACCCCGTTCGATTACCCACTCCCGGGGTCAGCATCAGAGTGAATCTCCCTCCACACCCTCCCATCACACAGACACGGGATCAAACACAGAGTGAAGCTCCCTCCCCACCGTCCCATCACACACTTCCGGAGCCAGACACAGAGTGTCGCACCCTCTGCCCCGTCCCATCACACACTCCGATTGTCAGACACAGAGTGTTGCTCCCTCTTCCCCGTCCCATTACACACTCCAGGGGACAGAAAGAGATTGAAACTCCCTCCTTCCGTCACGGCCCCACTCACTTCTCGATGGAAACCGTGAGTCCGGTTTGACGAGCTGAACATTCGCATAAGTCTGCCTGTCTTCCATGCTGTCTCGGATTCGCTGCGTCTCTGAGCTCAGCGAGGGGATGTGACTGTTGTCAGCGGAAGCCCGTGTTGACAGCGGAGTCAGGCCGACAGAAACAAACACCGGATGAGCAGCTGATAAAGAGAGCAGCCGAGAGCAGGGGAGGAAGTGCTGGGGAAGAGGGAGATTCAGGGTGTGAGAAGGGGTGGTCTGGAGCGATGAGAGTGGCAGGGGGAAGAGTAGTGAGAGTGGGGAGATGCACAGGGAGGAGAGAGTGGCAGGACGTTAGGGCTCGGCGGAAAGAGAGACGTGGGATACAGGGGTCAGAAAGGGGGAGCGAAATGAAAGAAGGGGAGGCCGAGAAGTGGGAGATAACTTAGAGTAGCGATTGAGAAAACAGAGGGTGAGCTAACGGAGGAAAGCAGGAGAAAGAGAAACGAACAGGGAGGGGCAGAGGAAGAGGGAGGAGAGATGCAGGGACGGGACGTTTGAGGGAGAGGGAATGTGGACGTTGTGGATGGATATAGGAAGAGAAAAAAGGAGATAGAAAAGAATGGTAGAAGGGGAAGAGAGAGAGATGTCGAGTGAAGAGGGAGGGAGAGACACACAGATATATCATCACTCACGCAGAGCCTTTATTGTCCGAGAGATTTGCAGCGAACACAACTCGCCCGATCCCCTAACCCCAACCTCCAGGTAATTCCTGGTTTGAGCGTCAGCGCTCCCATTGCTCTGCTTATTGCCGGGGCTTCAGACCCTCTGTGCTGCAGAAACCCCGGCCCCGGGACAAACCCGCAACACCCACCGAAGTAAGCGAGCCCCTCCCTCCGAGAATACATCAGAGCAATAGATGGCCATTTTAGATTGTGTAACACTTAGGTAAGAAATCAGACATTTAGATATTGTAGGTCACAGGAAACCAGCGCACGCTGATCGCTCTCTGCGGTTTGACTCTCTTCACCCTTTGGACATAAGCTGGCGGTTGTCAGTGTCTTTGTTTGAGAGAAGTTTTGAAAGCTTGCATCTGTCTATATAGACAGCAAGAAATAAAAATAGCGGGGACGTCAGCCGAACAGACGGCGTTCAGGAGCTCTCTCAAAAACCCTCCATCACCTCCTGCCTGTCATTTTCTCTCTCTGCGTCCCTCACTCTCCCCTCACTATTTCCCTATTTCTCTCCCATGAATGCCTCTAAGTCGCTTCAATTTCACTCCTCTCTCCAGCTTTCTTATTTTCCTCTTACCCCTCTCCCTCCTCTGCCTTTCTATCTCACTGCCCACCTCATGAAGCCTTCTCTTTTGTCTCCCCACCCTCTCTACCCTACTTTCTGCCGTCCCACTCTCCCCCGCTCACACTGAACGTTCGCTGGTCTGAAATGTGACAGGGCCGTCTGCCCCGTTCCCAGGAGAGGCGCCGCACAGACGGATTAGTTACATCCTCCACAGTAAGTAAGGGAGGAGGTGACAGGAAATAGGGCCTTGGGAAATGAGGGGAAGGGTAGTAGTTAAGGGGCTGGCGGTGGCAGGGGGGGGTGTCTATGTGCTGGAGCGACTGTGTGTGTGTGTGTGTGTGTGTGTGTATGTGTGTGTGTTTGTGAGAAAGAGAAAGAGAGAGAGAGAGAGAGAGAGAGAGAGAGAGAGAGAGAGAGACTCGGCACTGTCCGAACAACCACTCCCGGAGTCAGAGACAAGTACAGCTCCCTTCAGACTGTCAGACTGTCCCATCTCACAGTCGTAAGGATCAGACACAGAGCGAAGCTCCCTCCGCAGTGTCTCATTACACAACTCCCGGGGTCAGACACAGAGTGAATCTCCCTCCACACCGTCCCAGCACACACTCCCGGGGTCAGACACAGAGTGAATCTCCCTCCTCACCGTCCGATCACAGACTCCACAGGGTCAGAAACAGAGAGAAACTCCCGCGCACCGTCTCATCACAAACACCCAGGGTCAGACACAGCGTGAAGATTAAACACAAAATAATCTGCATATGCTGCGGTGAAAGCAACACTCACAACACGCTGGAGGATCTCGACATGTCGGGCAGCATCCGTGGAAGGGTTCCTGCCCGAAACGTTGACTGATCGTTCCACGGATTCTGCGCGAATTGCTGAGTTCCCCCAGCGTGTTGTGAGTGTTACAGAGTGAAGCTCTCTCCCCTCAGTCTCATCACAGACGAACAGATTGAGAAACAGAACGTATCTCCCTCTTTACTCCCTCTCTCCCACCTCACCACCCACCATCACTTCAGCGTTCCTGTAGTCTCTGATTCTGTGCCTGTCTCTGAGATAATCTGTGTTTGTGATCAAATGTAGAGCTGAGGAGGGAGCCGAAAGAGACGTAGGGCTGTGAATAGGTGGCGGGTTTCCAGCACTGGCAGGAAGTGACGTGAAACCACACGGTAATCCTGTATACACAGAGACGTAGAGAAGCTCAGAACTGAGAGATCGATATTGGGTGAAAGGCTGCAGATCTCACTCCAGCGGTGTGGAGGGGGCTTCACCATGTGTCTGACACCGGCGTGTGTGATGGGACGGTGTGGAGGGAGCTTCTCTCTGTGTTTGATCACGAGAGTCTGTGTTGGGACGGTGCGGAGGGTTTATCACTTTGTGTCAGACCCTGGGAGTGTGAGATGGGACGGTGTGGAGGGAGGTTCACTCTGTGTCTGACCCTGGGAGTACGTGATGGAACAGTGTGGATGGATATTCACTCTGTGTTTGATCACGGGAGTGTGTGATGGGACAGAGTGGGTGGAAATTCAGTCTGGTGTGAATATATCTTCTGTGTATCAGACACATAACTCTTCCACTTTTCAATTTATTTCCAGACGCTTTGAATCAGAGTGTGAAAAATGCTGCTTCCCCACATCGCCTGCTGTGGAAAATAGGAACAAGGTACGTTGAATCTCTCTCGTAGGGTAGAAAGCGTGCGGAGAAAAAAAAGAGAAGGCTTCATGAGGAGGGCAGTGAGATAGAAAGGCACAGGAGGGAGCGGGGTAAGAGGAAAATGGGTGAGCTGGAGAGAGGAGCGGAATTGAAGCGGGTTGGAGGCAGTCATGGGAGAGAAATAGGGAGATAGTGAGGGGAGAGTGAGGGACGCAGAGAGAGAAAATGACAGACAGGAGGTGGTGGAGGGTTTTTGAGAGAGCTCCTGAACTGCGTCTGTTGGGCTGACGTCCCTGCTATTTTTATTTCTTGCTGTGTATATAGCTCAGTCAGTGCAGCAGCAAGCTTTCAATACTTCTCTGAAACACTGACACTGACAACCCCCGGCTTATCCTCCAATGGGTGAAGAGATTCAAACCGCAGATACCGATCAGCCTGCGCTGGTTTCCTGTGACCTTCAAGATCTAAATGTCCGCTTTCTTTCATAAGTGTTACACAATCTAAAATGGCAATCTATTGCTCTGACGTATTCTCGGAGGGTGGGGGGGGGGGCGCTTGCTAACTTCAGTGGGTGTTGCGTATTTGTCCCAGGGCCGTGGTTTCCAGAGCACAGAGGGTCTGAAGCCCCAGCGATAAGCAGAGCAATGGGAGCGCTACACTCAAACCAGGAATCACCTGGAGGTTGGGGTTAGTGGGAGAGGGGGCTAGTGTTCGCTCCAAATCTGTCCAACAATAAAGGTTCTGCGTGAGGGACATCATACCCGTCCGTCTCTCCCTCCCACTTCACCCGTCATCCCCCACGCTTCCCCTTCTTCCATTGTTTTCTCTCTCCTTCCTTCGCTTCCTATATCCTTCCAACTTCCATATTCCTTCCCCCACAATCGCTCCTTCCCTGCATCTCTCCACCCTCTTCCTCCACCCCTCCCTGTTCGTTTCTCTTTCTTCTGCTTTCCTCCGTTAGCTCGCCCTCTGTTTTCTCATTCGCTACTCTAAATTCTATCCCCATTCTCTCCCACTTCTCGCCGTCCCCTTCTTTCATTTCTCTCCCCTTTTTTCTGACCCCTGTATCCCACGTCTCTCTTCCACCAAGCCGTAACCTCCCCTCAATCTCCCCTCCCTCTGTATCTCCCCACTCTCACTACTCTTCCCCCTGCCATTCTAATCGCTTCAGACCACCGCCCCTCACACCCTCATCTCCCTCTTCCCCAGCGCTTCCTCCCCTTCTCTCGGCTCCTCTCTTTATCAGCTGCTCATCTGGTGTTCGTTCCTTTCGGTCTGACTCCGCTGTCAACAGGGGCTGCCTCTGATATCGGATACATCCCCTCGCTGAACTCAGAGACGCAGAGAATCCGAGACAGCATGGAGGACAGCCAGATTCATGCGAATGTTCAGCTCGTCAAACCGGACTCACGGTTCCCATCGAGAAGTGAGTGGGGCCGTGACGGAAGGAGGGAGTTTCAATCTATTTCTGTCATCTGGAGTGTGTGATGGAAGAGGGTGGAGGGAGCGACACTCTGTGTCGGGTAATCGGAGTGTGTGATGTGACGGTAGGGAGGGAGCTTCACTCTGTGTTTCATCCCGTGTCTGTGTGATGGGATGGTGTGGAGGGAGATTCACTCTGTTTCGGACCCCGGGAGTGGGTACTAGAACGGGGTGGAGGGAGATTCACTCTGTGTCTGACCCCGGGAGTCTGTCACGGGGCAGTGTGGAGGGAGCCTCACCCTGTTTCTGACTCTCACTGTTCTGTCCCCAGCTGAACCTGATGTATCGTACGTGGAACCGAATATCAAGACCCTCTCTGTTCCCCGGACCGATGAAGGTCAGTTTTACTTTGTTGGTTTGACTCTGCTCAGCCGATGTGTCCATTCCTGTCGAGAAATCTCGTGGCAAGGGTGCAGTTGACCCTAATGATTCTCTGTTTGAGAATAAGTCAGAGGCATTGCGAGCGAGAGGAGATGAGATACGAGTACTTGTGTCTGATCCCGGGAGATGTTGTTCGGACGGTGCCGAGGCTCGCCCGCTCTCTCTCTCCCTCTCTCACACACACAAACACACACACACACACACACACACACACACACACTCGCACACAAACCGCTCCAGCACATCGCCTCCCACACCACCACCCCCTTAGCCACTACCCTGCTCCCCATTTCCAAAGCCCCCACCTTTCCTTTCACTGCACCTCCCCCCTTACTCACTGTCGAGGATGTAACTAATCCGGCTGTCGAGTGCCCGGCGCCTCTCCCGGGAACGGGGCAGACGACCCGGTCACATTTCAGTCCGGTGAGCGTTCAGTGTGAGCGGGGCAGAGTGGGACGGGAGAAAGTGGGGTAGAGAGGGTGGGGAGCCAAAAGAGAAGGGTTCATGAGGAGGGCAGTGAGATAGAACTGCATAGAACAGACAGGGGTAGGAGGAAAATGGGAGAGCTGGAGAGAGGAGCGAAATTAAAGAGGGTTGGAGGAACCCATGGGAGAAAAATAGGGAGATAGTGAGGGGAGAGTGAGGGACGCAGAGAGAGAAAATGATAGACAGGAGGTGATGGAGGGTTTTTGGGAGAGCTCCTGTACTCCGTCTGTTGGGCTGACGTCCATGCTATTTTTATTTCTTGCTCTCTGTGTAGCTCAGTCAGTGCAGCCGCAAGCTTTCAATACTCTGAAACACCGGCACTGACAACCCCCGGCAGTGTCCATTGGGTGAAGAGAGTCAAACCGCAGACCGATCAGTCTGCGTTGGTTTCTTGGAAACTTCAATATCTAAATTTTCGCTTTCTTTGATAAGTAAAACACAGTCTTAAAATGACAATCTGTTGCTCTAACGGCTTCTCGGAGGGAGAGGGCTCGTTTACATCGGTGGGTGCTGCAGGCTTATCCCGGGGCCGTGGCTTCTAGAGCGCAGAGGGTCTGGAGCCCGGCGATCAGCAGCGCAATGGGAGCGCTGACACTGAAACCAGGAATCAGCTGGAGGTTCGGGATGGGGAGGGTGTGCTCGTTGTGAATCTCTCCGTCAATAAAAGCTCTGCATGAGTGACCACATATCCACCCGTCTCTTCCACCCTCTTCACTTGTCATCCCTCACTCTTTCCCTTCTTCCATATCTTTCTCTCCCTCTCTCGTCTGCTCCTATGTCCTTCCAAATTCCGTATTCCTTCTCCCTGCATCTCTCCTCCCTCTTCCTCCGCCCCTCACTGCCCGTTTCCTGCTTTCCCCCGTTTGCTTGCGCTCTGTTTTCTCATTCTCTACTCTCAATTCCCTCCCCAATCTCTCCCACTTCTCACCCTCCCCTGCTTTCATTCCACCATCCCTTTCTGACCCCTGTATCCCACATCTCTCTTTCCGCTAAGCCATAGCCTCTCCCTCACTCTCCCCTCCCTCTGAATCTGCCCACTCTCACTACTCTTCCCCCTGCCAGTCTCATCGGTCCAGACAACCCCTTCTCACACTCTAAATCTCCCTCTTCCCCAGCACTTCCTCCCGTGCTCTCGGTTCTTCTCTTTATCAGCTGCTCATCTGGTGTTCGTTTCTGTCGGTCTGACTCCGCTGTCAACACGGGCTTCCTGTGACAACGGTCACATCCCCTCGCTGAGATCAGAGACGTAGAAAATCGGAGACAGGATGGAAGACAGCGAGACTTACATGAATGTGCAGCTCGCAAAACCGAACTCACGGTTTACATCGAGAAGTGAGTGGGGAAGAGACGGAGGGAGTGAGTTTCCATCTCTTTTTGAACCCGGGAGTGGATACTGGGACAGGGTGGAGGTAGTTTCACTCAGTGTATGGCACTCGGACTGGGAGATGGGACGGTGTGGAGGGAGCTTGACTCTGTGTCTGAACAAAGGATTGTGTAATGCGACGGAGTGGAGGGAGCTTCACTCTGTGTCTGACCCTGGGCGTGTGTGGATGAAGATTCACTCTATGTCTGACCCTGGGCGTGTGTGGAGGGAGATTCAGTCTATGTCTGGTCCTGAGGACTGTGTGATGGGACAGTGTTCAGGGAGCTATACATATGTCTCACTCGGGAAGTGTGTTTTTTTCGGGCAGTGCCGAGGCGTGCGCTCTCTCTCTCTCTCTCTCTCTCTCTCCCTCTCACTCACACACACACGCACACACACACACACACACACATACACACACAGACACACAGAAAGCCGCAATAGCACATCGCCTCCCCCACTACCGCCCCTTTAGACACTCCCCCGCCCCCACATTTTCAAACCTTCCGCCTTCCTTTCGTCTCCTCCCTGACTCACTGTGGAGGATGTTACTAACCCGGCTGTCCAGTGGGCGGCGCCTTTCCTGGGACCGGGACTGACGGCCCGGTCACATTTCAGTCCGGTGACCGTTCAGTCTGAGCGGGGGAGAGTGGGAAGGGAGAAAGTAGGGTAGAGAGGGTGGGGAGATGAAAGAGAAGGCTTTACCTGGAGGGCAGTGATATGGAAAGGCACAGGAGAGAGAGAGGAAGTCGAGGAAAATGGAGAGAGCTGGAGAGAAGAGCGAAATTGAAGCGTCCATAGGAGGCATTAATGGGAGAAAAATAGAGAGATAGTGAGGGGAGAGTGAAGGACGTGGAAAGAAAATGTTAGACAGAAGGTGATGGAGGGTTGTTGAGAGAGCTCATAAACTCAATCTGTTGGGCTGATATCCCTGCTATGTTTTATTTCTTGCTGTCTGTATGACGGCCTAGTCAGCGCAGCTGCAAGCTTACAATGCTTCTCTGAAACATTCACAGCCCCGGGTTATGTTCCAATGGGTGAAGAGAGTCAAACCGCAGATACCGATCAGCGTGCGCCGGTTTCCTTAAAACTTCAATATCTAAATGTCTGCTCTCGTTGATCAGTGATACACAGTCTAAAAATGGAAATTGATTCTTCTGACGTATTCCGGGAAGGAGGGGGCGCGATTAGAACCATAGGAAGAACCATAGAAACCATAAAAAAAAATACAGCACAGAAACAGGCCTTTTGGCCCGTCTTGGCTGTGCCGAACCATTTTCTGCCTGGTCCCATTGACCATATCCCTCCATACACCTCCCATCCATGTATCTGTTCAATTTATTCTTAAATGTTAAAAAAAGAACCCACATTTACCACGTGTCTGGCAGCTCATTCCATACCCCCACCACTCTCTGTGTGAAGAAGCCCCCCCGATTCTCCTTTAAACTTTCCCCCCTCACCCTTTAACCCTTGTCCTCTGTTTTTTTTTCTCCCCTTGCTTCAGTGGAAAAAAAGCCTGCTTGCATTCACTCTATCAATACCCATCATAATTTTATATACCTCTATCAAATCTCCCCTCATTCTTCTATGCACCATGGAATAAAGTCCTAACCTATTCAACCTTTCTCTGTAACTGAGATTCTCAAGTCCCGGCAGCATCCTTGTAAACTTTTTCTGCACTCTTTCAACCTTATTTATATCCTTTCTGTAATCTGGTGATCAAACTTAACACTATACTCCAGATTCCGCCTCACCAATGCCTGACACAACATCATCATAACATTCCTGGTCTTATACTCAATACTTTGATTAATAAAGGCCAATGTGCCAAAAGCTCTCTTTAATACCCTATCTACCTGTGACGCCACTTTTTAGGGAATTTTGTATCTGCGTTCTCAGATCCCTCTGTTCCACTGCACTCCTCAGTGCCTTACCATTAACCCTGCATGTTCTACCTTGGTTTGTCCTTCCAACGTGCAATACCTCACACAATGTCTGTATTAAACTCCATCTACCTTTTTTCAGCCCATTTTTCCAGCTGGTCCAAGTCCCTCTACAGGCTCTGAAAACCTTCCTCACTGTCTACTACACCTCCAAACTTTGTATCATCAGCAAATTTGCTGATCCAATTTACCACATTATCATCCAGATCATTGATATAGATGACAAATAACAATGGACCCAGCACTGATCCCTGTGGCACAGCATTAGTCACAGGCCTCCACGTGGAGAAGCAATTCTCTACCACCACTCTCTGGCCTCTTCAATCGAGCCAATGTCTAATCCAATTTACTACCTCTCCATGTATACCTAGCGACTGAATTTTCCTAACTAACCTCCCATGCGGGACCTTGTCAAAGGCCTTACTGAAGTCCATGTAGACAATATCCACTGCCTTCCCTTCATCCACTTTCCTGGCAACCTCCTCGAAAAACTCCAATAGATTGGTAAAACATGACCTACCACGCACAAAGCCATGTTGATTCTCCCTAATGAGTCCCTGTCTATCCAAATGCTTGTAGATTCTGTCTCTTAGTACTCCCTCCAATAACTTACCTACTACCGACGTTAAATTTACTGGCGTATAATCTCCCGGATTACGTTTCGATCCTTTTTTAAACAGCGGAACAACATGAGCCACTTTCCAATCCTCCGGCTCTTCACCTGTAGACAGCGACATTTTAAATATTTCTGCCAGGGCCACTGCAATTTCAACACTAGTGTCCTTCAAGGTCCGAGCGAACATTCTGCCAGGTCCCGGGGATTTATCCACTTTAATTTTCTTCAAGACAGCAAGGACCTCCACCTATTTGATCTGTACAATTTCCATGATCTCACTACTTGTTTCCCTTAATTCCATAGACTTCATGCCAGTTTCCTTAGTAAATACAGACGAAAAAAAACTATTTAATATCTCCCCCATTTCCTTTAGTTCCGCACAGAGCCGACCACTTTGATCTTCAAGAGGACCAATTTTATCCCTTACAATAATTTTGTTCTTAATATACCTGTAAAAGCTCTTTGGATTATCCTTCACTTTGACTGTCAAGGCAACCTCATGTCTTCTTTTAGCCCTCCTGATTTCTTTCTTAAGTATTTTCTTGCATTTTTTATATCCCTGAAGCACGTTACTTACTCCCTGCTTCCAATACATGTCATACAGCTCACTCTTCTTCTTTATCAGAGTTGCAATATCCCTTGAGATCCAAGGTTCCTTATTCCTATTCACTTTGCCCCCCGGAAATTCAAAATAAAGAGGGGTGACCTTTTTGAAAGTTTTCGGATGGTGAAAGGTCATGACAGAGTTTGTGTGGAGAGAATGTTTCCTAATTTAGGGTAGTCTAGGATGAGAGACACAGCCTGAGAATAGAGTGGCTTGATTTATGAAGGCGACGAGGAGGTATTTTCTTCGCCAGAGCTTGGTGAATCTGCGGAATTCCAAGCCACAGGCGGACGTGAGGAACATCCATTCGGTATATTTATATAACCATATAACCATATAACAATTACAGCACGGACACCAGCCACCTGGGCCCTTCTAGTCCGTGCCGAACTCTTACACTCCCCTCGTCCCACTGACTTGCAGTCAGCCCATAACCCTCCATTCCTTTCCTGTCCATATCGCTGTCCAATGTAACTTTAAACCACAACATCGAACCCGCTTCAATGACTTCTCCTGGAAGCTCGTTCCACACAGCTACCACGGTCTGAGTAAAGAAGTCCCCCTCATGTTACCCCTAAACGTTTGCCCTTTAATTCTCAACTCATGTCCTCTTGTTTAAATCTCTCCCACTATCAATGGAAAAAAGCCTATCTACGTCAACTCTATCTAACCCCCTCATAATTTTAAAAACCTCCATCAAGTCACCTTCAACCTTTTACGTTCCAAAGAATCAGGACCCAATTTATTCAACCTTTCTCTGTAACTTAGGTGACGAAAGCCAGGTAACATTCTGGTAAATGTTTATTTAAGAAAATTAACTTAATTTACTCTAGTCAATTTAAGACAGTTTGAATAATTATTCATTATTGAAAGCATGAAGGTATGCCGGCAGAGGGCGGGAGATGGAGCTGAGAGGACAATCGAACAGAGATAAAATGGCCAGCAGACTCGATGGCCTAATTATGCTCCTATGTCGTATCGTTTTAATTGAGGTTCCTCCGTTACTGGTTGACAGCAACTCAGTGGATCTACAGTGGCCCAACACATTCATGCAAACACAAAGAAGGTACCATGTGCCCGACTGACTAGGACAGGTGTCCACGTTTCCGCAAGTCCATTTCCCGGAGTACAGTTAACTGTCACTTTTCTTTTCAGATTCAGAGATATAATGGTTCAATGCCACATTCCTTCATGGAAAGTCTACCGTTAAAGGACTCCAGCTGAGCACTCAGTGCTCAACCGTAAGAGTTCCGTCTCCAGTAAAAGTGCGTGTGATGTCGTCATTGGTTAGAGTTAGTGCCGTCTTGTTTACTTCGAGTCTGATCTCAATCAATTCTAGACATTGCTCTGCATTTGGGTTCAAAGACGTCCATAGCTCTCTCCTACAGAAGGGGTCACAGATTTAGGAGATTGAGGAGGTGTGCTCTCTCAGTGAAGATGAGGAAAGTTCTATGGATGTTCGGTGGAGAACATTCTGACAAGCCGCATCGCCGCCTGGAGTGGATGCTGCAACGTACAGAATAGTAACAGGATACAGAGGATTCCAGCCTCAGCCACCACTCTGACGTCACATCCCTCCCTACCATCGAGGACATTTTCAAGAGGCGATGCCTCGAGAAGGCGCCGTCCATCACTGAGGACCCTCCCCACTAGGGGAAACTCTCTGCTCGTTTCTACAGTCACCGAGGGGTCGCATGAGTCTAAACACCCACACACAACGATTCAGGAACCAGCTTCTGCCCCTGCGCCGTCCCATCTTTGAACGCTCGGACACTAACACGACATTTTTGCTGGGTTTATTAATATTTGTAATTTACATTAATTGGACATGTTTGTGGGATACTGACGCTGCAAAAGAACATATTTCTGGCTCTAAATGTTTCAGATAATAAATCAAATTGCGATTCCGGTGGAAAACATCCGGCACGAGTAGACAGGACACTTGGCACGCTGGTCTTCGCCAGTCAAAACAAAAACAGTTAAATGGATAGAGTGTACAGGGAGTTCTACGAGGATATTGCCGGGACTTGAACGACTGAGTTCTGGAGAGAGTTCGGGAACGCTGGGACTTTATTTGGTGGAGCGTAGTTGTAAATTTACAGTGTTCTATAAACACAAGAGGGGCACAGACAGAGGGAATACGCATAGACTTTTTCGCGGGGTTCGGTTATGGAGAACCAGACGGCACAGGATTGAGGTAAGTGTGGGTGCTAAGGAGAATGAGAGAGAGATCAGAGGGAACGGGGAGAGGAGGGAGAGAGTGCCATACGGGGGGGGGGGTGGGTGGAGGTGAAGAGAGGTGAAAGAAGTTGTCAGAAGGGGCAGAGAAAAAGCGGGCGGGGAAAGCTCGGGGAAATAAGGGGAGGTGAGGGGTAGAGAGAAAGGTGGAGCAAGCGTGGAAGAACCGGACGGGGAAAATGGCGAGAAAGAAGGGGATAGACTGCGAGAGAGGTTTGACGGTGTTTCGCGGGGAGAATATGATGGCGACAAGATGAGGTGTATGAGGAGGAAGGAGAGGCAGAGAATGTGAGGAGGGAATTTGAAAGGATCACGGAGTGAGGGTGAAGAGGAGAGAAGGACGAGAATTTGGGGTTAATCACTTGATTCACGACGCCTCCAGTGGCTGTCGACAGAGACCCTGGATCTTTTCAGGAATATCCGGGAACAAAGGTGCCGACTTCTCGCAGATGAAACACCGATCTCGATCGCAACGGTTTTTCCATCCGTTTGTTTTGCACTGACTGCAGGCGGGCGTTGCAGATTGTACCTTGTACAGGAGACCCAGGTCAACATACCTACCCAAGAGTGTTAAACAATTTCAATAGAGACAAAGCAGCCCCAGCAGAGAACCCCAGCCGAGACGGTTCACAAGCTAATCCCATGAAATCGCTCCCTCCTAACAGCCTGAGTCAGTACGCAAAATCATCCCATTCATACACTCTTTTCGTATAGCCCCGTGCCAGTACCCAGACAGATACCACGGTCCCAATGTCTCCCCACGGCCCTGTGTCAGTCCCCAAACTAATCGTACTGACCCAACGATACCCTAGAGCCACGTGTCTCCCCAAACTAATCCCACAGAACTGCTTTCTCACCACAGTCCTCTGTCAGTCCCCATACGAATCGAACAGGCCCACCCTCTCCCCTCAGATCTGTTTCAGTCCCCAAACAAACCCCACTGTCCCACCGTCTCCCCACACACTAATGGCTGTCCTGAAATCAATGCAACTGGTCCACACTTTTCCCTCAGCCCTGTGTCGGTCCAAGATCAATCCCGTTGCTCCTCCCTCTACCCAGATTTCGTGTCAGTTACCTAACATACCCCACTGCACCGCGATCTCTCCATAGTCTCTGGTCCGCCTCCAAACTTCCACTGGCACCCTCCCTCCCACATCCGTGCGTCAGTTCGCAAACTAATCCATTAACCCACTGTGTGTCCACCGCCCTGTATCGGACTCCAAACTAATCCAGTTGCCCTACCTTCGCCCCTCAGATCTATGCTATTCATCAAACAAATCCTGCTTTTGCTGCCTCTCCTCACAGCCCGGCAACTATCTCCAAAATAATCCTACAATAATCCGACATGCGTCAGTATAGAAATAATCCCTATGTGCTGAACTCTCCCCACTGCCCTCTGGCTGTTTCCGAAGTATTCCCACTGCCCTGTCATTCTCGGACAGACAGATGTCGGCCCCAGATTGTACCCTTTCTACCACACTCTCCAGAAAACCTCGTACAGTCTTATCGTAAACTAATCTCATTTTCTCCCGTCAGGATTATGTCAATGTCCAACTCTCACCCCACAGATCAGTCCAAATCTCACCCTTCTTCGCATTTTCCAATCCAGTATGCACGGTCCCGATGCACAAGTTTGTGCGTTACAAAGCTCTGGAACATTAAATTTATTTGATTAATGCCAAGAATCGAAAACAATGTACAGAGCTTCTCTCAACAGGAATCTGTGATGGGATGTTGCGGACCTGCCTCTGTCTCTGACCCCGGGTGTGTGCGCTGAACGGTGTGGAGGGAGATTCACTCTGTGTCTGACCCCGGGTGTGTGTGATGGGACGGTGTGGAGGGAGATTCACTCTGTGTCTGACCCCGGGAGTGCTTGATGGGACGGTGTGGAGGGAGCTTCACTCTGTGTCCGAGCCTGGGAGTGTGTGATGGGACCGTGGGGAAGGGGGTTCACTCTGTTTCAAATCCCGGGAGTGTATGATGGAATGGTGTGTAGAGAGTTTCACTCTGTGTCTGACCTCTGGTGTGTGTGATGGTACGGTGTGGAGGGAGATTCAATCTATGTCTGACCCTGGAAGTGTGCGATGGCACGGTGTGAAGGGACATAACTGTTTGTCTGACCCCGGAAGTGTGTGATGGTATGGTGTGGAGGGAACTTCACCCTGCATCAGACCTCGTGATGCACTTGGAGTGTATTTTGAGTTTTCACTCTGTCTCTGACACCGGGCGTGTGGGATGGGACGGAGTGGAGGTAGCTTCACTCTGTGCCTGACTCCAGGAGTGCGAAATGGGGCTGTGTGGAGGGAGCATCACTATCTGTCCGACTCCGGGAGTGTGTGATGGGACTGTATTCTGGGTGTTCACCCTCTGTCTGATCTCGCGGGTGTGTGATGATTCCTGTGTTACGGTGGGACCTTCTCTTGCTGTGATACATACCGCTTCATCCCTTGAATCGATTTCCAGCAGCCTTGAATCAAGGTTTGAACATTCTTGCATCGCTTCGTGGAAAGATGTTTCAATCGTGGATACGTAATAACACCGGTCTGTATTTGTGATCCATTTCTCGGAACACGGTTGCCCTTGAAATCAGGAACAAGAAAGAGTGAAAAACAGAGTGAATCATCCTTCCTACTTTCCCATCACACACACGAGGGCTTGACACACAGAGCGAATTTCCCTTCTCGCGTCACACACACCCGAGGTCAGACACATCCCCACACCGTCCCATCGCACATTAGCAGGATCACAGAGTGAATTTCCCTCCACATTATCCATCACACACTCCCGAGGTCAGACACGGAGTGAATCTCTTACACACTGGCCCAACGCACACACGCCGCAAAGACACAGAATGAAGTTTCCTCCACAACGTCCCATCACAAATTCACAGGATCAGGCACCGAGTGAAGTTCAATCCACATCATCCATCACAGACTCTCCGGTCAATCACAGATTGAGCTACCTCTACACCCTCCCTGATACAATCACGGAGTCAGAGACAAAGTGATGCTTGTTCCACACCGTCCCATCACAGACTCGGGATGTCAGACACAGAATGATGCTCCCTCCACACCGTACCATAATAGACTCCACAGCGCCTCATCACACAGCCTCTCCGTCAGACCCAGAGTGAAGTTCCCTCCACACACTCCCACAGCAATGGTGTCAGGCACAGAGCGATGATCCCTCGAAGCGTCATATCGGACACATTCACCGGGTCAGAGGCGCAGTGTCCTATCTAGACACTCACGGAATCAGATAGTGACTGATGTTCTCGTCCCACCACACGTTCCCGGGGTCAGATACATAGTGAAGCTCCCACCACACCCTCCCTTCACAGCGCACACTCCCGGGGTCAGGCGTGGAGGGATGCTTCACCTCTGCTACTCGTCGGAAATTGGCAAATTTCACCCTTCGTCCATTCGAAAGGTCTGAGCTCGTTTCGAAGATGGAGGGGCTGTCTTTGAGGACAAAAAAACAATCTGGAGATTTTCGTAGTTGGAGAGATTCAGCTCATGAACCTGTTGTCGATATTCGGTCTGTGTCCTGATCATCTCCAAATACTGTTCCCAAAGCAGCTGGTATTTTATGTCAGAGGTGATCTGAGACGGACGAATCTGTGATACTGAGAGAGATGGTGAAGGATATTTTGCGTTTATAGTGCGGTGTGACACAGCGTCACGGTGCTGGGCAGTTCTCGGTAATCGGTGTGTTAGTGTCACCTTGTGGTGCGATGAGATTCATACTGAGGAGCGTGTAGCTGTCACGGTGCGCTGCGCTGCGGTGGACGGTGAGAAGCGTGCAGTTGTCACGGTGCGCTGCCGTGCAGTGCACATTGAGGAGCGTGCAGTGTCACGGTGACGAGAATTACAGTGAGAGGCGTGCTTTTGTTACGGTACAGATCATGTGTGGAATGCTGAGGGCCCTGTCAGTGTCAGGAGAGAGGGGCGTGTTGATGACAAGGGGACGGGTGTATTGGTGTCACAGTGAGGGCAACTTTGCCACCGTGAGGTGACTGTCTGTGTCAAGCTGACAAGTATATCAGTGTCCCGCGAGGTTTTCATAGAAACGTAGAAGCATAGAAAATAGGTGCAGGAGTAGGCCATTCGGCCCTTCGAGCCTGCACCGCCATATATTATGATCATGGCTGATCATCCAACTCAGAACCCTGCACGAGCCTTCCCTCCATACCCACTGATCCCCGTAGCCACAAGGGCCATATCTAACTCCCTCTTAAATATAGCCAATGAACTGGCCTCAACTGTTTCCTGTGGCAGAGAATTCTCTGTGTAAAGAAGTTTTTCCTAATCTCGGTCCTAAAAGGCTTCCCCTTTATCCTCAAACTGTGACCCCTCGTTCTGGACTTCCCCAACATCGGGAACAATCTTCCTGCATCTAGCCTGCCCAATCCCTTTAGGATTATATACTTTTCAATCAGATCCCCCCTCAATCTTCTAAATTCCAATGAGTACAAGCCTCGTTCATCCAGTCTTTCTTCGTATGAAAGTCCTGCCATCCCAGGAATCAATCTGGTGAACCTTCTTTGTACTCCCTCTATGGCAAAGGTGTCTTTCCTCAGATTAGGGGACCAAAACTGCACACAATAATCCAAGTGTGGTCTCACCAAGGCCTTGTACAACTGCAGTAGTACCTCCCTGCTCCTGTATTCGAATCATCTCGCTATAAATGCCAGCATACCATTCGCCTTTTTCACCGCCTGCTGTACCTGCATGCCCACTTTCAATGACTGGTGTATAATGACACCCAGGTCTCGTTGCACCTCCCCTTTTCCTAATCGGTCACCATAAAGATAATAATCTGTTTTCCTAGTTTTGCCACCAAAGTGGATAACTTCACATTTATCCGCATTAAATTACATCTGCCATGAATTTGCCCACTCACCCAACCTATCCAATTCACCCTGCATCCTCTTAGCATCCTCCTCACAGCTAACACTGCCGCCCAGCTTCGTGTCATCCGCAAACTTGCAGATGCTACATTTAATTCCCTCATCCAAGTCATTAATATATATTGTAAACAACTGGAGTCCCAGCACTGAGCCTTGCGGTACCCCACTAGTCACTGCCTGCCATTCTGAAAAGGTCTCGTTTATTCCCACTCTTTGCTTCCTGTCTGCTAACCAATTCTCTATCCACATCAATACCTTACCCCCAATACCGTGTGCTTTAAGTTTGCACACTAATCTCCTGTGTGGGACCTTGTCAAAAACCTTTTGAAAATCCAAATGTACCACATCCACTGGTTCTCCCCTATCCACTCTATTAGTTACATCCTCAAAAAATTCTATGAGATTCGTCAGACATGATTTTCCTTCCACAAATCCATGCTGACTCTGTCCGATGATTTCACCGCTTTCCAAATGTGCTGTTATCACATCTTTGATAACTGACTCCAGCAGTTTCCTCACCACTGACGTTAGACTAACCGGTCTATAATTCCCCGGTTTCTCTCTCCCTCCTTTTTTAAAAAGTGCATGTAAAAGTTACATTAGCCACCCTCCAATCCTCAGGAACTAGTCCAGAATCTAACGAGTTTTGAAAAAGTATCACTAATGCATCCACTATTTCTTGGGCTACTTCCTTAAGTGCTCTGGGATGCAGACCATCTGGCCCTGGGGATTTATCTGCCTTCAATTCCTTCAATTTACCTAACACCACTTCCCTACTAACAAGTATTTCGCTCAGTTCCTCCATCTCACTGGACCCTTTGTCCCCTACTATTTCTGGAAGATTATTTATGTCCTCTTTAGTGAAGACAGAACCAAAATAATTATTCAATTGATCTGCCATGTCCTTGCTCCCCATAATCAATTCACCTGTTTCTGTCTGCAGGGGACCTACATTTGTCTTTACCAGTCTTTTCCTTTTTACATATCTATAAAAGCTTTTACAGTCAGTTTTTATGTTCCCTGCCAGTTTTCTCTCATAATCTTTTTTCCCCTTCCTAATTAAACCCTTTGTCCTCCTCTGCTTAACTCTGAGTTTCTCCCAGTCCTCAGGTGAGCCACTTTTTCTGGCTAATTTGTATGCTTCTTCTTTGGAATTGATACTATCCCTAATTTCTCTTGTCAGCCACGGGTGCAATACCTTCCTTGATCTATTCTTTTGCCAAACTGGGATGAACAATTGTTGTAGTTCATGCATGCAATTCTTAAATGCTTACCATTGCATATCCACTGCCAATCCTTTAATTGTCATTTGTCAGTCTATCTTAGCTAATTCACGTCTCATACCTTCAAAGTTACCCCTCTTTAAGTTCAGAACTTTTGTTTCTGAATTAACTATGTCACTCTCCATGTTAATGAAGAATTCCACCATATTATGGTCACTCTTACCCAAGGGGCCTCTCACGACAAGATTGCTAATTAACCCTTCCTCATTGCTGAAAACCCAGTCCAGAATAGCCTGCTCTCTAGTTGGTTCCTCGACATGTTGGTTCAAAAAACCATCCCGCATACATTCCAAGAAATTCTCTTCCTCAGCACCTTTACCAATTTGATTCACCCAATCTACATGTAGATTGAAGTCACCCATTATAACTGCTGTTCCTTTATTGCACACATTTCTAATTTCCTGTTTAATACCATCTCCGACCTCACTACTACTGTTAGGTGGCCTGTACACAACTCCCACCAGCGTTTTCTGCCCCTTAGTGTCATGCAGCTCTACCCATATCGATTCCACATCTTCCCGGCTTATGTCCTTCCTTTCTATTGCGTTAATCGCCTCTTTAACCAGCAACGCCACCCCACCTCCTTTTCTTTCATGTCTATCCTCCCTGAATATTGAATATCCCTGAACGTTGAGCCCCCATCCTTGGTCAGCCTGGAGCCACGTCTCTGTGATCCCAACTATATCATAATCATTAATAACAATCTGCACTTTCAATTCATCCACCTTGTTACGAATGCTCCTTGCATTGACACACAAAGCCTTCAGGCGCTCTTTTACAGCTCTCTTAGCCCTGATACATTTATGTTGAAAAGTGGCCCTTTTTGATGCTTGCCCTGGATTTGTCGGCCTGCCACTTTTACTTTTCTCCTTAGTACTTTTTGCTTCTACCCTCACTTTACACCCCTCTGTCTCTCTGCACGGGTTCCCATCCCCGTGTTGTGAACTAACCTCCTCTCGCCTAGCCTCTTTAATTTGATTCCCACCCCCCAACCATTCTCGTTTAAAGCCATCTCAGTGGCCCTCGCTAATCTCCCTGCCAGGATATTGGTCCCCCTAGGATAATTGGTGTTACGATGGGGGTTCCGTCAGTATCACGGTGATGACTGACTCCGTGACACAGTGATGGATATGACAGGGTTGCGGTGAGGTACGTGTCGTTGTCACTGTGATAGGTGGTTCTGTGTCTCCATGAGAGGTGTGCCGTGTCACTGTGAGGTTCACCTCGATGTCACGGTGAGGGATATGTCGCAATCACAGTGAGGGGTCTCTCGGTATCACGGTGAGTGGAGTGTCTGTGCCATCGTGTTTGGTGCGCTGGTGTCACAGGTGAAGGTGTCGCCCCTAGGAGCGTAACAGTAACACGACCAGGGCCATGGCGATGTTACAGTGAGGGGTACACTGCTGCCATGTCTGTGTAACTGTGAGGGTCGTGTTCGTGTCACCGTTAGGAGCATTTCCAAGGGTTTAGATCGGGCAGAGTTTTTTTTAGTGTGTCCAGGACGGATTACTGTCACAGTATGCTGACAGGCCGACCAGGGGGAATGCCATACTAGATCCATAACCAGGTAATGAACCGGGTCAGGTCACAGATCTCTCAGTGGGTGAGCATCTGGGGGACAGTGACCACCGCTCTGTGGCCTTTAGCATTATCATAGAAAAGGATAAAATCAGAGAGAACAAGAACATTTTTAATTGGGGAAAGGCAAATTATGAGGCAACTTGCGGGTATGAATTGGGATGATGTTTTTGCAGGGAAATGTACTATGGGCATGTGGTCGATGTTTAGAGATCTCTTGCGGGATGTTAGGGATAATTTTGTCCCGGTGAGGAAGATAAAGAATGGTAGGGTGAAGGAACCATGGGTGACAAGTGAGGTGGAAAATCTAGTCAGGTGGAAGAAGGCAGCATACATGAGGTTTAGGAAGCAAGGATCAGATGGATCTATTGAGGAATATAGGGAAGCAAGAAAGGAGCTTAATAAGGGGCTGAGAAGAGTAAGAACTGGACATGAGAAGGCCTTGGCGAGTAGGGTAAAGGAAAACCCCAAGGCATTTCTCAATTATGTGAAGATAAAAAAGATGACAGGAGTGGAGGGAGGACCGATTAATGATAAATGTGGGAAGATGTGCCTGGAGGCTGTGGAAGTGAGCGAGGTCCCAAATGAATACTTCTCCTCGGTATTCACCAACGAGAGGGAACTTGATGATGGTTAGGACAATATGACTGAGATTGATGTTCTGGAGCATGTTGATATTAAGGGAGAAGAGGTGTTGGAGTTGTTAAAATACATTAGGACAGATAAGTCCCCGGGGCTTGACGGAATATTCCATAGGCTGCTCCACGAGGCGAGAGAAGAGATTGCTGAGCTTCTGGCTGGGATATTTGTGTCCTCGTTGTCCACGAGAATGGTACCGGAGGACTGGAGGGAGGCGAATGTGGTCCCCTTGTTCAAAAAAGGTAGTAGGGATAGTCCGTGTAATTATAGACCGGTGAGCCTTACGTCTGTGGTGGGAAAGCTGTTGGAAAAGATTCTTAGAGAGAGGATCGATAGGCATTTAGAGAATCATGGTCTGATCAGGAACAGTCAGCATGGCTTTGTGAAGGGCAGATCGTGTCTAACAAGCCTGATAGATTTCTTTGAGGAGGTAACCAGGCAAATGGATGAGGATAGTGCAGTGGATGCGATCTATATGGATTTTAGTAAGGAATTTGACAAGGTTCCACACGGTAGGTTTATTCTGAAAGTCAGAAGGCATGGGGTCCAGGGAAGTTTGGCCAGGTGAATTCAGAATTGGCTTACCTGCAGAAGGCAGAAGGTGGTGGTGGAGGGAGTACATTCATATTGGAGGATTGTGACTACTGGTATCCCACAACGATCCGTTCTGGGACCTCTACTTTTCGTGATTTTTATTAACGACCTGGATATGGGGGTAGAAGGGTGGGTTGGGAAGTTTGCAGATGACACAAAGGTTGGTGGTGTTGTAGATAGTGTAGAGGATTGTCAAAGATTGCAGAGAGACAGTGACAGGATGCAGAAGTGGGCTGAGAAGTGGCAGATGCAGTTCAACCCGGAGAAGTGTGAGGTGGTACACTTTGGAAGGACAAACTCCAAGGCAGAGTATAAAGTAAATGGTAGGATACTTGGTAGTGTGGAGGAGCAGAGGGATCTCGGGGTACATGTCCACAGATCCCTGAAAGCTGCCTCACAGGTGGATAGGGTAGTTAAGAAATCCTTATGGGGTGTTAGCTTTCCTAAGTCGAGGGATAAAGTTTAGGCGTCTCGATGTACTGATGCAGTTCTATAAAACACACGTTAGGCCACACTTGAACTATTGTGTCCAGTTCTGATGACCTCACTATAGGAAGGATGTGGAAGCATTGGAAAGGGTACAGAGGAGATTTACCAGAATGCTGCCTGGTTTAGAAAGTATGCATTATGATCAGAGAATAAAGGAGCTTGGGCTTTACTCTTTGGTGAGAAAGAGGATGAGAGGAGACATGATAGAGGTGTACAAGATAATAAAAGGAATAGGTAGAGTGGATAGCTAACGCCTCTTCCCCAGGGCACCACTGCTCAATACAAGAGGACATAGCTTTAAGGTAAGGGGTGGGATTTTCAAGGGGGATATTAGAGGAAAGTTTTTTTTTAATCAGAGAGTCAGTGGTGTGGGCAGTTACACTAGTGAAGTTTAAGAGGCTAGTAGACAGGTATATGAAGGAACTTAAGTTGGGGGCTTATATGGGAGCCAGGGTTTGAGGGTCGGCAAAACATTGTGGGCCGAAGGGCCTGTACTGTGCTATATTATTCTATGTTCTATTTCTGTGTAGTGTACAAACGTCTGTCGGTGCTATGGTGACAGGGTTGTTAGTGTTATGGTGAATGGCGAGTCGGTGTGAGAAGGAATTCGAAGAAGGAAGACTGAGAATCGGAGCGTGGGTGCGGGGGAAGCCATTTTTGAATTTTTCTTTTTTTTATTCTTTCGGAGTTCAGAGAGGCGGGACTGCGCAGGCGTGTGAGGTCGGGGACTGAAGCGCGGAAATTTTAAAAGGAACAGAGCCTCATACAGCGGGCAGCGTAGATTGCGGGCTGCGGGGTGAGCCGGGAGCAGAGTGGAGGCTTAAGGGCTTCGGCTCAACGGGCTCAGTAGGAAACTGGCGAGGCGAGGGAGGTTTGCTATTCATTTCTTGTTGTTTGCAGAGGGGCAGTATGAGTGTGAGGGCAGTTTGTTGTTCTCGGTGCCGGATTTGGGAGGCCCTGGAGTCTCCAAGCCTCCCGGACTTCCACATCTGCGCCAGGTGCGCCGAGATGCAGCTCCTAAGGGACCGCGTTAGGGAACTAGAGCTGCAGCTCGATGACCTTCGTCTGGTCAGGGAGAGTGAGGAGGTGATAGAGAGGAGTTACAGGCAGGTGGTCACACCGAGGCCACGGGAGGCAGACCAGTAGGTCACGGTTAGGAGGGGGAAGAGGAAGAGTCAGGTAATAGAGAGTACCCTGGTGGTTATGCCTCTTGACAATAGGTACTCCTGTTTGAGTACAGTTGCGGGGGGGACGGCTTACCTGGGGGAAGCGACAGTGGCCGTGCGTCCGGCACAGAGTCCGGCCCTGTAGCTCAGAAGGGTAGGGAAAGGAAGAGGAGGACAGTTGTAATAGGGGACTCGATAGTAAGGGGGTCAGATAGGCGATTCTGTGGACGCAGTCCAGAGACCCGGATGGTAGTTTGCCTCCCTGGTGCCAGGGTTCGGGATATTTCTGATCGCGTCCAAGATATCCTGAAGTGGGAGGGTGGGGAGCCAGAGGTCGTGGTATATATAGGTACCAACGACATAGGTAGGAAAAGGGAAGAGGACCTGAAAGGAGAATATAGGTAGTTAGGAAGGGAGTTGAGAAAAAGGACCTCAAAGGCAGTAATCTTGGGATTACTGCCTGTGCCATGCAATAGTGAGAGTAGGAATGCAATGAAATGGTTGGTAAATGCATGGCTGAGGGATTGGATTAGGGCGCTGGGATTCAAGTTTTTGGATCATTGGGACCTGTTTTGGCGTTGGTATGACCTGTTCAAAAAGGACGGGTTGCACTTGAATCCTAGGAGGACCAATATACTGGCGGGGAAATTTGCGAGGTCTACTGAGGTGATTTAAACTAGAATGGTTGTGGGGTGGGAATCAAATTAAAGAGACTAGGAGGGAGGAGGTTAGTTCACAACAGGGGGATGGGAACAAGTGCAGAGAGACAGAGGGGTGTAAAATGAGGGTAGAAGCAAAAAGTAGTAAGGTGAAAATTAAAAGTGGCAGGCCGACAAATCCAGGGCAAAAATCAAAAAGGGCCATTTTTCCACATAACTTTATAGGGGCTAATAGTGTTGAAAAAGAGCGCCTGAAGGCGTTGTGTGTCAATGCAAGGAGTATTCGTAACAAGGTGGATGAATTAAAAGTGCAGATTGTTATTAATGAATATGATATAGTTGGGAACACAGAGACATGGCTCCAGGGTGACCAAGGATGGGAGCTCAACAGTCAGGGATATTCAATATTCAGGAAGGATAGACATGAAATAAAATGAGGTGGGGTACCAAAGCTGGTTAGAGAGGAGATTAACGCAATAGAAAGGAAGGACATTAGCCGGGAGGGTGTGGAATCGATATGGGTAGAGCTGCATAACACTAAGGGGCAGAAAACGCTGGTGGGAGTTGTGTACAGGCCACCTAACAGTAGTAGTGAGGTTGGGGATGACATTAAACAGGAAGTCAGAAATGCGTGCAATAAATGAACAGCAGTTATAATGGGTGACTTCAATGTGCATATAGATTGGGTGAAGCAAATTGGTAAGGGTGCTGAGGAAGAGGATTTTTTGGAATGTATACGGGATGTTTTTTTTGAACTATCATGTCGAGGAACCAACTACAGAACAGGCTATTCTAGACTGGGTATTGAGCAGTGAGGAAGAATTAATTAGTAATCGATCGTGAGACGCCCCTTGGGTAAGAGTGGCCATAATATGGTAGAGTTCTTCATTTAGATGGAGAGTGACATAGTTAATTCAGAAATAAAAGGTTCTGAACTTAAAGAAGGGTAACTTTGAAGGTACGAGCCGTGAATTAGCTAAGGTAGACTGGCAAATGATACTTAAAGGGTTAACGGTGGATATGCAATGGCAAGCATTTAAAGATCGCATGGATGAACTACAACAATTGTTCATCCCAGTTTGGCAATAGAATAATTCAGGGAAGGCAGTTCACCCGTGGCTGACAAGGGAAATTAGGGATAGTATCAATTCCAAAGAAGGAATGTATACGGGAAGAAGATTATGAGAGAAAACTGGCAGGGAATATAAATACTGACTGTAAAAGCTTTTTAGAGATGTGTAAAGAAAACGGTTGGTTACGACAAATGTAGGTCCCTTACAGATAGAAACAGGTGAATTGATTCTGGGGAACAAGGACATGACAGAACAATTGAATAACTATTTTGGTTCTGTCTTCACTAAGGAGGACATAAATAATCTTACGGATATAGTAAGGGACAGAGGGTCTAGTGAGATGGAGGAACTGAGGGAAATGCATGTTAGTAGGGAAGTGGTACTAGGTAAATTTAGAGATTCAAGCAGACAAATACCCAGGGCCAGATGGTCAGCATCCCAGAGTGCTTAAGGAAGTAGCCCAAAAATAGTGTATGCATTAGAGATAACTTTTTCAAAACTAGAGAAACCGGGGAATTATAGACCGGTTCGCCTGACATCGGTGGTGGGGGAAATGCTGGAGTCAGTTATCAAAGATGTGATAACAGCACATTTGGAAAGCGGTGAAATCATCGGACAAAGTCAACATTGATTTGTGAAAGGAAAATCAGGTCTGACGAATCTCATAGAATTTTTTGAGGATGTAACTACTATAGTGGATAGGGGAGAACCAGTGGATGTGGTATATTTGGATTTTCAAAGGGCTTTTGACAAGGTCCCACACAGGAGATTAGTATGCAAACTTAAAGCACACGGTATTGGGGGTAAGGTATTGATCTGGATAGAGAATTGGTTAGCAGACAGGAATCAAAGAGTGGGAATAAACAGGACCTTTTCAGAATGGCAGGCAGTGACTAGTGGGGTACCGCAAGGCTCAGTGCTGGGACCCCAGTTGTTTACAATATATATTAATGACTTAGACCAGGGAATTCAATGCAGCATCTGCAAGTTTGCGGATGACACGAAGCTGGGCGGCAGTGTTAACTGTGAGGAGGATGCTAAGGGAATGCAGGGTGACTTGGATAGTTTAGGTGAGTGGGCATATTAATGACAGATGCAGTTTAATGTGGATAAATGTGAGGTTATCCACTTTGGCAGCCAAAATAGGAAAACAGATTATTATCTGAATGGTGGCCGATTAGGAAAAGGGGAGGTGCAACGAGACCTGGGTGTTATTAGACACCAGTCATTGAAAATGGGCATACAGGTACAGCATGCGGAGAAAAAGGCGAATGGTATGCTGGCATTTATAGCAAGATGATTCGAGTACAGGAGCAGCGAGGTACTACTGCATTGTACAAGTCCTTGGGAGACCACACCTGGAGTATTGTGTGCAGCTTTGGTACACTAATCCACGGGTCCCTAACGTTTTACGCACTGAGGACCGGTTTAATATTCAGAATATTGCTGCGGACCGGCCGACCCGGGGTGAGGGGTAGGGGTGTAGGGTTGCCGACGGACAAGAGTAGCAGTCAAATACATTGTGTTTACCAATATATAGACTACAATGACCATGACGTTTTGCGCGGACACCAGAGCGCATGCGTGACCTGCGCATGCGTGTACAGGCCGATTTTCTTTTCTGTAAATCGTTTTCGGCGATTCTGTTCGCAGGGAGGGGTTAATCACGACCGGAATATAGGGGCATATGTGGCTAGTACACTCTATTTCGTTTCTGAAACGATTTAACTAACAAATTTAATATTAAACACACTGCACATATTTTCCTCGCACGAATACAGCGATGAGTTCAATTATCAGTGGGGGACAGGGGGGCCTGAAGTAAGTGTTGAACGAACTAACAGTAGAAGTGGTAGAGCCAGGTTCGACGTTATCATTTAAGGAAGGATTGGACAGCTATATGCACAGGAAAGGAATGGAGGGTTATGGGCTGAGTGCAGGTCGGTTGGACTCGGTGAGAGTAGCGTTCGGCACGGACTAGAAGTGGCGAGATCGCCTGTTTCCGTGCTGTAATTGTTATATGGTTATATAAGTAAGTTAATAGCATCGTGACATATTAAGTAACGTTTGGATATTAAACACACAGCGGATATTTTCCCCAAATGAATATATAAAATCATTGCAACACACCAATATCGCGGAATCAGTGGGAGCCCTGGGCTTGTTTTCCTGCAACAAGACGGTCCGATCGCGGGGTGATGGGAGAGAGCGATACTCGGCGGGGTTTCCTTATGTCCAGTTTATTATGCAATTTATTTTTTCGTTGCAGTCATTGAATAAAAATGTTGGAAATGGAAGCAACGTTCTCAGTGCTTTCGTGTCTATGTCAGGATATTTAGCCTTGACGTTGATCCAGATTGCCGGCAGAGATGTTATATCAAACATACTTTTCGGCCTGCCGTCATTTGAAAGATCGAGGAGTTGATCTCCTTCCCGCGCTGACATAGATGATGCGCGGGTAATGACCTCGCGTGCGTTCAAGTTCAGCACTAAGCGTGACAGGGAATGAGGAAAGGTCAGCTGACCCCTATGGCAAAATCATATCGTTTCCTCGCGGCCAGGTAGCGCATACTTTGCGGCCCGGTCGTTGGGGACCGCTGCGAGGAAAGACATTCTTGCCATAGAGCGAGTACAAAGAAGGTTCACCAGATTGATTCCTGGGATGGCAGGACTTTCATAAGATGAACGACTGGATCGGCTGAGCTTATGCACTTTGGAATTTAGAAGATTGATGGGGGATCTTATTGAATCGTATAAAATCCCAAAGGGATTTCACAGGCTAGATGCAGGAAGATTGTTCCCGATGTTGGGGAAGTCCAGAACGCGGGGTCACAGTTTGAGGATAAAGGGGAAGCCTTTTAGGACGAAGATTAGGAAAAACGTCTTCACACAGAAAGAGGTGAATCTGTGGAATTCTCTGCCACAGAAAACAGTTGAGGCCAGTTCATTGGATCTATTTAAGAGGGAGTTAGATATGGCCCTTGTGGCTACGGGGATCAGGGGGTATGGAGGGAAGGCTGGGGCGGGGTTCTGAGTTGGATGATCAGTCATGATCATACTGAATGGCGGTGTACGCTCGATGGGCCGAATGGCCTACTCTTGCACCTATTTTCTATGTTTCTATGTTTCAGTCATTTCATCCATCTTTTGCTTCACATAATTGAAGAATGCCTTGGGGTTCTCCTTTACCCTACTCGCCAAGGCCTTCTCAGGCCCCTTTCTTGCTCTCTCCGCCCCTTCTTAATCTCTTTTCTTGCTTCCCTATATTCCTCAATTGACCCATCTGATCGTTGCTTCCTAAACCACATGTATGCTGCCTTCTTCCACCTGACTAGATTTTCCACCTCACTTGTGACGCATGCTTCCTTCACCCTACCATTCTTTATCTTCATCACCGGGACAAATTTAACCCGAACATCCTGCAGGAGATCTCTAAACATCGACCACATGTCCATAGTACATTTCCGTCTACTCTACCCCATTCCACTCTCCCGTGATAAGACAGGAAATGAAACACTTTCAGCCCTATCTCACCGTGATCAGACACAGTCCGATGCTCTTCTTCCCCGTCACATCACACAACACAGGGTTCAGATATGCAAATAGCTCCCTCCACACCATCCTATCAGACACTCCCGGCTGGAGAACACAGAGACGTCTTTTCCACACCCTCCCAGCATAAAATCGTGCGATCAGGCTTAGGGTTAAGCGCCTTTCATACTGTCCATTTGCAGCTTCCAGGGATCAGGCACAGTGTCGCTGTTTCAGCACCGTTTGATTACTGACACCCGGAGAAAGACCTGGAGTGAAGCTCTTTCTCACTCTCCCATGCCACGCGAACATGATCATAAACAGTCCCATCACAGACACCCGGAGTCAGTTATATAGCGTAGGTCTCCGCACGCCATTCAGTCACAGACTTCCTGATGGGTCAGACACAAATTTACGTTCCAACCACAATGACCCGTCACACACTCCCGGGAACAGACGAAGAATGACGCTCTTGTCTCACGGGCCCATCATACTCCCCCCGGTGTCAGACACAGAGTGATGCTCCTTCCACAATATCTCGGGTTCAGCCTCAGACTGAAGGTTTCTCTCCACCACACTATCACACACTCCTTGGGTCAGACATGGAGTGAAGCTCCCTGCACACTGTCACATCACACAGTCCTGCGGGCACACACAGAGTCAACCTCCGCCCACACTGCCCCATTACTCCCGCCCGTGATTAGACAGGCAATGAAACGCTGTCGGCACCATCCCACCGCATACTCCTGTGGTCAGACACAGTATGATGCTCCTTCTACCCCGTCACATCACACAACACAGGGTCGGGAAACTGGAGATGCTCCCTCCGCACCGTTCTATCACTCACCCCTGGTAACAGGCACAGAGCGGAACACCATCCAGGCACGCTTCACTGTTCCCGATGTCAGACAGACACATGCCCCCCTCCCAAACGCATTCACCCACTCCCCACCTCGGCTATTCCTTCCCTCATCACTGTGTCACAAACAGAATCCAATCATACACACACGGGATGAGACACAGATTTAAGCTTCCTGCACAAGGTCAGATCACACAATAAAATGGTCACACGCAGATGGAATCTCTCTCTCCGCGGTCTCATCACACACTACAGGCGTCAGACGTGTAGTGAAGCTCCCTTCCACATTGTCCCATCATACACTCCCGGAGTCAGACACCGAGTTTAGCTCCCTCTACAAAGTCCCGTCACATACTGCCTGGGTCAGAAACAGAGTGAACCTCTCTCTCCATGGGCTCATTACACATTCCAATGATCAGACGTGGAGTGATGTTTCCTGTACACCGTCCAATTACACTCTTCCCATGTTAGATTCTGAATGTTACTCCTTCCACACCGTTTCATTACACACTCTAGGGGTCAGACACAGAGTGAATCTACCTCCACACCGCCCCTCATACACTCCCTGAGAAAAAGATCAGAATTTAGATCCTTCCCCAAAGTCCAATCTCACAGAGCCTTGGTGAGACACACTGTGAATCTCTCTCTCCACAAACCCATCACACACTCCAGCGGTTAGACACGGAAAGAAACTCCTTTCGCTCACACGACAAATATCAGAGGGAGACAGATTCTCCTCTTCGTCTTCTCAACACACCACAGAGCAAACTGTGTGACACAGGAGAAACCTGCCTTCTCACCGTCCCATCACACACTCCCGAGAATAACACAGTGCGAATCTCTCTCCTCACGTCCCATCACACACTCCTGTGGTCAGACACAGAATGAATCTCCCTCCACACGGCCACATGGCACACTACCGAGTCTAACAAAGTGTAAATCTCCCTCCTTACGTTTGATCACACACTCCCTGGCGACGCACAGAGTGAAGCTCTCTCTGAACCGTCCCATCACACCCCCACTGTGTTCACACACAAAGCGAAGTTCCGCCCTTACCCTCCCATGGCACACTCACGGGGTCAGACTACCTTCACAACATCCAGTAACACAATCCGGTGTCACATAGAGTGAACGCCCTCTGCACTGTCCCATTACACACTCCCGGAGTCAGACACAGACGCTCTCTCTCCCTACGATCCCATTACACACTCCGGGAATCAGATACAGTGTGATGCTCCCTCCACACCGTCCCATCACACAGTCGCGGATTCAGTCACAGAGTGAAGCCCCCTCTGCAACGTCCCATCACTCACTCCTGGATTCAGACACAGGATGAAGCCCCCTCTGCACCTTCCCGTCACACACTCCCGGATTCAGAGTGAAACTCTCTTTCCGCCATGTCATAACACCATTCAGGGGTTAGACCTTGAGTGAAGCTCTCTGGGCCCTGTCCGATCACACAAGCCGCCTGTCAGACACAGAGTGAAGCTGGATCCATACCGTCCCATCAGAGATTTCCGGATTCAGACATAGAGTGAAGCTGTAAAAATAGGTCTCACAATCCTTTGGGCAGGCGCAGAGTGAATCCACCTCCACAACGTCCCGTCACACTCTCGTTGGTTCAGTGATAAAGTGCAGCTTCCTGCACGCAGCACCATGACACACTCACAGGTCAAACACAGAGAGGGAATCTCCCGCCATACCGTCTCTTCACTACTCCCGATGTCAAACACAGAGTGACGCTTCCTCTCTCTGTGTCTGCCCTGTGATGAGGAGCGGGTTAAAGGAGAGGATGATGCCTCACCTCTTCTGCTGGTCAACAATTCACAGATTTGAGCCTTGGTTTCGTTCACAGCTTTGTACTTCGCTTCCATCTCGTTGATCTTGGATTGAAGGGTTGAGTTTAACTCATCGTAATTTCGGTCCACGGTGAACTTGGACTGACGAATCTGTGACACTGAGAGAGATGGTGAAGGATAATTAGCGTTTACAGTGACACGTGATTCAGCAACACGCTACCGAGCGGGCCACAGAGAGTGTTGTGTCAGTGTCACGGTGAAAGTTGTCACAGTGAGAGGTGTCGGCCTGTCGTGTCACGCTGAGGGGTATATTAATGTGTCGGTGAAGGTTATGTTGTTGTCACAATGGGGTCTGCATCAATATCATGCGGGTCACGATCGAGTTGTTTTGAAGGACGTGGCGGTGTCACCGTGATAGCTGATTCTGTGCCCCGGTGAGAGTTGTGCCGGGTCGCATTGAAGTGTACCTCGATGTCACGGCGAGGGAAATGTCAGAGTAAGGAGCCTGGTGCTGTCAAGGTGAGTGGAGTATCTCTGTCATGGTGTGGGGTGTGTTTGTATCATAGAGAGGAATGTTTTTGTGTCACGGTGAGAGACATGTCATTGCCACGGTGGTTGTAACAGTGTCAGGCTGAGGTGTTTTGGTATCACGCTAAGAGGTTTGCCCGTGTCAGAATGAGGCGTGGGTAATTGCCTCTGTGAGCGGTGCATCGGCGTTATGTTGAGCGGTGATACTGTCTCGGTAAGGGGTGTTACAGTGACTTCTGAGTCTTTGTCACGAGGCGGTGAGGATCACGACGAGGAGCGTGAAGGTGTCACAGTGTACGGTGCCTCAGAGTCACAGTGAAAAAGCGTGTCGGTGTCATTTTGAGGTGTGTTTCGCTGCTGCCTTGAGGAGTTTATCAGTGATACAGTCAGTGGGAATGTCGATGTTACAGTGAGGGGTACGTTGCGGTCAGTGTGACTGCCACGGGTGTGTAACGTCCATGGTCCGTGTCTGTGTTGCGGTTAGGAGTGTATCTGTGTCTCGTTGAAGGTCGTGACCGTGATACGGTGACTGAATTGTTCATGTTCTGGTGAATGGCGTGCCGGTGTCCGGATGAGTCTTGATTGTGTTACGGTGAATGCCGTGTCTTTATCATGCTTATAAGCCATATGACCAGAAGACAAAGGAGCAGAAGTCGGACATTCGACCCGTCGAGTCTGCTCCACCATGTTATGATGAGCTTATCCATTCCCCCACTTAGTCCCTCTCCCCCGCCTTCTCACCATAACCTTTGATGCCCTGGCTACTCAGATACCTATCAATCTCTGCCTTAAATACACCCAGTGACTTGGCCTCCACTGCCGCCCGTGGCAACAAACCCTGTTCTGAATGGTCGCCCTTCAATCCTTCAGTCATGCGCTCTCGTACTAGACTTCCCCAACATGGGACACAACTTTGCCACATCCGCTTTGTCCATGCCTTTCAACATTCAAAATGTTTCTATGAGGTCCCCCCTCATTCTTCTAAACTCCAAGGAATACAGTCCAAGAGCGGACAAGCGTTCCTCATATGTTAACCCTCTCATTCCCAGAGTTATTCTAGTGAATCTTCTCTGCACCTTCTCCAACGCCAGCACATCCTTTCTCAAATAAGGAGTCCACAACTGCCCACTGTACTCAAATTAAGGTCTCACCAGCGCCTTATAGAGCCTCGACATCACATCCCTGCTCCTATACTCTGTTCCTCCAGAAATCAATGCCAACATCGCATTCGCCTTTTACACCACCGACTCAACCTGGAGGTTAACCTTAAGGGTATCCTGTACGAGGGCTCCCAAGTCCCGTTGCATCGCAGAACTTTGAATTCTTTCCCCATTTAAATAATAGTCTGCTCGCTTATTTCTTCTGCCAAAGTCCATAACCATACACTTTCCAACATTGTATTTCATTCGCCACTTCTTTGCCCATTTTTCCAATCTATCCAAGTCTCTCTGCAGACTCTCCATTTCCTCAGCACTACTGGCCCCTCCACCTATTTTAGTTTCGACAGCAAACTTAGCCACAAAGTCATATATTCCATAATCCAAATCGTCGATGTACAATGTAAAAAGAAGCGGCCCCATCCCGGACCCCTGTGAACACCACTCGTAACCGGCAGCCAACCAGAATAGGATCCCTTTACTCCCACTCTCTGTTTCCTGCCAATCAGCCAACGCTCTATCCACGTATATAACTTTCCCGTAATTCCATGGGCGCTCATCTTGTTAAGTAGCCTCATGTGTGGCACCTTGTCAAAAGCCTTCTGAAAATCCAAATATACAACTTTCTCTGCATCTCCCTTGTCTACACTACCTGTAATTTCCTCAAAATATTTGAAATAGGTTTGTCAGGCAGGATTTTCCTTGAAGGAATCCATGCTGAGTTCTGCCTATCTTGTCATATGCCTCCAGGCACTCTGTAACCTCATCCTTGACAATCGACTCCAACAACTTCCCAAACACCGATGTCAAGCTAACAGGTCTATAATTTCCTTTTTGCTTCCTTGCCTCCTCCTTGAATAGCGGGGTGACATTTGCTATCTTCCAGTCCTCCGGAAGCATGCCAGAATCTATCGAGTTTTGAAAGATCATCGCTAGTGCCTCCGCAATCTCCACAGCTGCTTCCTTCAGAACACAAGGGTGTATTCCATCTGCTCCGGGAGATTTATCTACCTTTAGACTATTCAGCTTCCTGAGTATGTTCTCTGTCGTAATTGTGACTGCGCACACTTCTCTTCCCTGCCAGCCTTGAGTGTCCGTTATACTGCTGGTGTCTTCCTCAGTGAACACTGATGCAAAATACTCGTTCAGCTCCTCCGCCATCTCCTTATCTCCCATTACAATTTCACCAGCATCATTTTCTATCGGTCCTATGTCTACTCTCACCCGTATTTTGCTCTTTATATACTTGAAAAAGCTTTTAGTATACTCTTTGATATTATTTCCGAGTGTCCTTTCAGAGTTAATCGTTTCCCTCTTAATGACCTACTTAGTTTCCTTTTGGAAGCTTTTAAACATTTCCCAACCCTCTATCTTCCCACTATTTTTTGCTTCCTTGTATGCCGTCTCCTTTGTTTTAACTTTGGCTTTGACTTCTCTTGTCAACCACGGTTGCATTCTTTTTCCATTCGAAAATTTCTTCTTTTTTGGAATATCCCTGTCTTACCCCTTCCTCACTTCTCGCATAAACTCCAGCCACTGTTGCTCTGCCGTCTTTTCCGCCAGTGTCTCTTTCCAGTCAACTTTGGCTCGTTCCTCTCTCATGCCGCTGTCATTTCCTTTACTCCACTGAAATACTGACACATCGGATTTCGGCTTCTCTTTCTCAAATCTCACAGTGAACTCAATCATGTTATGATCACTGCCTCCTAAGGGTTCCCTCACCTCAATCTCTCTAATCACCTCTGGTTCATTACACAATACCCAATCCAGTACAGCCGATTCCCGAGTGGGCTCAACAACAAGCTGTTCTAAAAAGCCATCTCGCAGACATTCTACAAATTCTCTCTCTTGAGATCCAGTGCCGACCTGATTTTCCCAATCCACCAGCATGTTAAAATCCCCCACAATTATCATAACACTGCCGTTCTGACAAGCCTTTTCTATTTCCAGTTGTAATTTGTGGTCCACATCACTACAGCTGTTTGGAGGCCTATAAATAACTGCCATCAGGGTCCTTTTACCCCTGAAATTTCTTAGCTCAACCCAAAAAAATTCTACACCTTTCGATCCTATGTCACCTCTTTCTAATGATTTAATATCATGCCTTACCAAGAAAGACATGCCTCCCCTTCTGCCTACCTTCCTAAACTTCCAACACACCGTGTTTCTTTGGACGTTCAGCTCAGATTTTATTTCCTTTCTTATACAAGGCTGCTTCTTCCTATACGTTCTGTCCTTGCTTTTAGCCAGAATATACTATTGTTGGGGACTCTAATGAGTCTCTTGGAAAATCTTCCACTGTTACTTACCCGTCGCACTATATTATATGTGTTCCCAGTTTAAATTCTCTCACATCCCATTTTTGTTTTACGTTGTGGGGTTTATCGGTGTCACAGAGACAGGACGATTTGTGTCAGGTTGAGGGCGATGTCGGTGTCACGGTGTGGGGCTTATCGTTACCAGGGTTTTGAGAGCATCGGTGTCAGAGTGCGGGGCGGGCGCGGCGTCACGTGGCGTGTCCCTGTCAGTGTGAGGGGAGTGAAGGTTCTCGGTGAGTGTGTGTCGCTCTGTGTCACGGCGAAGAACGTGTCGTCACAGTGGATGGCTCGTGTCAAAGTGAGTGGTGTGCTGTTATCACGATGAGGGGTAAGTAGGCGTGCTGTGAGGGGCGTGTCGGTGTCACGATGGGGGATGTATTGTTTTGACGGCGACCCTTATGTAGGTGATGCAGTGCGGTGAGTGTTGGTGTCACGATAAGGGACGAGTCGGCTTGAAAATGAGGAACGTGACTCTGTCATAGTGAGGGATGTGTCTGTGTCACAGTGCGGGACTTGCCAGTGCCACGGCGAGGTGCGTGTCGGTGTTAGAGTGAATCGTTATTACAGTGGGGGGTGTGTCGGTATCAGGTTGAGGGATTTGTGGTATTATGTTGACGGATGTGTTGGTAGGGTCGTGTCAGGGTCACGGTGAAGGATGTGTGGTAGTCATGGTAAGGGGCCCGTCAGTACCGCAGTGAGGGGTGTGTTGGTACCGCAGTGAAGGGTGTTTCCCGGTAATGTTCGGAGTGTATCGCTGTTATAGTGACCATTTTCATTTTCTGCGGTTTGGTCGTTACGACCGGTGTTAAACTCACCATGAATCCTCCAGCAGATACCCGTGATAATGAGGGTCGCTGTTAAAACGCAGATTAGCCATATGCTTGAGTCTGATCTGTCTCTCCCTGTGGGTCGTTCACTGACCATGTCGTCTGTGGAAAAATCGTTCCTCGACATTGTTAATTGTCATTTTCCCTGATCTATTCCACCCCTGATCTTCCCACTCTCTGAGTTCAAATCAGTCTCTCCCCTCCTGAAGAGCAGTGGACATAAATCACAGAAAAATACAGGCCCTTCGCTCACAATTCTGTGCTATACTAGTGAAATCCTTTCTGCCTTCGCAATCTCCATATCCCTCCAATCCAATTAGATTCTCCCAGTCTACCTCTTGCCGTGGAGATTGGCCACAAGAATATTCTGTTCTGGCTCCACAACTCTTTTCAGCTTCCTGACTTTCACACTGTTTCCCCTTTCCTACACGATGCATCTAACTTCATCCCAATATGTCCTCCCGATCACCCCTCAGCTTTCCAAATGATCCTGTGTTCATCCAGTTCCAGTTCCAGCTCCTTAACGCCGAGTGTTGGAAGCTGTATCCGGATGCACTTCTCACAGGTGAAGACGCCAGAGACACTGGAGGTCTCCCTGCATTCCCATGCCCTACAAGAGGAACATTCAATTCTGCAGCCAGGCATGCCTACTGTTCTAAAAGAGCAATTATAAAAAAGGAAACAGTAAAATAACGGAAAATACATCTATGTACTTTCTCTCAACCGAGACTCTCCTGGCTGAATCATCGAAGAGCTAAAACCTCAAATCCCCACGATAGCACTGCCCACACCAATTATTGGCTCTCGGCTTGCACCGGCCCTTTCTAATAAATTCCGGACCCTGATTGGTTGCTCTTCAAACGCTGATACTTCCTCTAATCGCTGTTTTTTAATGGCCACTCGCCGACCAGTGTGAGTGACACTTACTTGGCTCCTGATCTCTGCTTGGAGACACTGAAATCAGATATCTGTCTGACTCAGACACAGAGGGAGTCTCTCTCCATACCGTCCCATCTCCCTCACGGAGTCAGACACAGAGTGAGCCCCACTCCCCCCAACCCCCCACAACGATCCAGTGCAAAAGATCGTGGTTAGGCAAGTAATTAAGCTTCATCCACATTGTTCTATCACACACGTCCGGCTATAGACACAAAGAGAATCTCCCTCTTTCCCGTCCCTAATACATTCCCGGGGTCAGACAAAAATACTGCACAACGTCCTAACACACACACCCTGAGTTAGACACTGAGTAATGTTCTCTCCACACAGTCGCAACACGCACTGTCAGGGTTCAGCCACAAAGGGGAGCTGCATCCACCGCGTCTCATAACACGCTATTCGGTTCAGTTATTTTATGAATTCGCCCCCTTCCTCCTGCTCCATCGAGGCCCACGCTACCGGATTCAGAAAAAAAAAAGAGTCGAAGCTCCCTCCCTCCCCTCTGCTCTGTGTGAGTGTGTGTGTGTGTGTGTGTTTGGGTGTGTGTAGTGTGTGTGTACGTGTGTGTGGGGGGGCTGCGTGTGTGTGTGTGTGTGTGTGTGTGTGTGTGTGTGTGTGTGTGTGTGTTTGTGTGTGCATGTGTGCGTGTGTTTGTGTGTGTCTGTGTCTGTCTGTGTGAACGGATGGGGTGTGGAGAACTATAGTAACGGCGATATCGAGGAGCAGATCGGGAAATAGGTCCTCGAAAGGTGTAATAATAAATTTGTCGTAAAGGAGTTTTAATTTCCCAAATATCGATTGCCATCCCCTCAGAGCAAGCGGTTTAGAAGAGGGGTGGAGCTTGTTAGGTGTTTTAGGAAGTTTTCTTCACACAATACGGAGATAAGCCTACAAGAGGAGAGGCTGTACTTGTTTGGTATTGGGAAACTAACTTGGTCAGGTGTCAGATATCTCAGTGGGAGAGTATTTTGGAGAGAGTCATCATAATTCCATCTCCTTTGCAATAGCATTGGAGAGAGATAGGAACAGACAAGTTAGAAAAGCGTTTAAAAAGTGTACGGGTAATTATGAGGCTATCATGCAGGAAAATGGAGGCTTAAATTGGAAACCGATGTTCTCAGGGAAAAGTCGGAGGCAATGTGGCAAATATCCAGGTGATATTTGTCTAGAGTTCTGCATATCTACGTTGCATTGAAACAGTGAAGTTATGGTAGGGTACAGGAACAGTGGCGTACAAAGGGTGCAATAATTCTCGAAAGAAGAAAAAAAAAAGTTTCTCAAGGTTCACTGAGGTAGGAAATGTTAGAGATCCAGAAGATTACAAGGCTAATCTTGTAATCTTGAAGGCAGCATACATGAGGTTTAGGAAGCAGGGATCAGATGGGTTTATTGAGGAATATAGGGAAGCAAGAAAAGAGCTTATGAAGGGGATGAGAAGAGCAAGAAGGGGGCATGGGAAGGCCTTGGCTCGCAGGGTAAAGGAAAACCCCAAGACATTCTTCAACTGTGTGAAGAAAAAAAGAATGACAGGAGTGAAGGTAGGACCAATTAGAGATACAGGTGGGAAAACGTGCCTGGTGGGTGTGGAAGTGAGCGAGGTCCTCAATGAATACTTCTCTTCGGTATTCACCAATGAGAGGGATCTTGTTGATGGTGAGGAGAATATGAGTGAGTTTGATGTTCTGCAGCATGTTGATAATAAAGGAGTGGAGGTGTTGGAGTTGCTAAAATACATTAGGTTGGAAAAGTCCCCGGGGCCTGACGGAATATTCCCCAGGCTGCTCCACAAGACGAGCGAAGAGACTGCTGAGCCTCTGGCTAGGATCACTATGTCCTCGTTGTCCACCGGAATGGTACCGGAAGATTGGAGGCAGGCGAATGTTGTCCTTTTGTTGAAAAAACGGCATAAGGGATAGTCCAGTAATTATACACCAGTGAGTCTTACGTCTGTGGTGGGAAACCTGTGGAAAAGATTCTTAGATACGGGATCTTTGGGCATTTAGAGAATCATGGTCTGATCAGGGACAGTCATCATGGCTTTGTGAAGGGCAGATCGTGTCTAACAAGCCTGATAATGTTCTTTGAGGAGGAGACCAGGCATATAGATGAGGGTAGTGCAGTGGATGTGATCCATATGGATTTTAGTAAGGCATTTGACAAGGTTCCACACGGTAGGCTTATTCAGAACATCAGAAGGCATAGGATCCAGGGAGGTTTGGCCAGGAGGATTTAGAATTGCCATGTCTGCAGAAGACAGAGCGTCGGGGTGTAGGGAGTACATTCAGCTTGGAGGATTGTGACCAGTGGTGTCTCACAAGGATCTGTTCTCGGACCTCTACCTTTCATGATGTTTATTAACGACCTGGATGTAGGGGTAGAAGGGTGGGTTGGCAAGTTTGCAGACGGCACAAAAGTTGGTGGTGTTGTAGAGAGTGTAGAGAGTGTAGAGGATTGTCGAAGATTGCAGAGAGACATTGATAGGATGCACAAGTGAGCCGAGAAGTGCCAGATGGTGTTCAAACCGGAGAAGTGTGAGGTGGTACCATTTGGAAGGGCAAACTCCAAGGCAGAGTGCAAAGTAAATGGCAGGATACTTGGTAGTGTGGAGGAGCAGAGGGATCTGGGGGTACATGTCCACAGATTCCTGAAAGTTGCCTCACAGGTGGATAGGATAGTTAAGGAAGCTTATGGAGTGTTAGCTTTCATAAGTCGAGGGATAGAGTTTAAGAGTCGCGATGTAATGATGCAGCTCTATAAAACTCTGATTAGGCTACACTTGGAGCACTGTGTCCAGTTCTGGTTACCTCACTAGAGGAAGGATGTGGAAGCATTGGAAAGAGAACAGAAGAGATTTACTAGGATGCTGCCTGGTTTAGAGAGTATGCGTTATGATCAGATATTAAGGGAGCTGGGGCTTTACTTTTTGGAGAGCAGGATGAGAGGAGACTTGATAGAGGTGTACAAGATAATAAAAGGAATGAATAGAGTGGATAGCCAGAGCCTCTACCCCAGGGCACCACTGCTCAATACAAGAGGACATGGTTTTAAGGTAAGGTGTGGGAAGTTCAAGGAGGATATAACACGAACGTTTTTTACTCAGTGGTGGTTGGTGCGTGGAATGCACTGCCTGAGTCAGTGGTGGAGGCAGATACACTAGTGAAGTTTAAGAGACTACTCCACAGGTATATGTAGGAATTTAAGGTGGGGGCTTATACTGGAGGCAGGGTTTGAGGGTCGGCACAACATTGTGTTCCGAAGTGCCTATAATGTGCTGTAGTGTTCCATGTTCTATGTTCTAATAGGAAGCAGCTTAAGAAGGAAATTAGGAGAGCCAGAAGGGGCCATGAGAAGGTCTTGGCCTTCACGACTCAGGAAAACCCCAGGGCAATTCTACAAGTAGGTGAAGAGCAAGAGGGTAAGACGTGGGAGAATGGGACCTATCAAGTATGACAGTGGGAAAGTGTGTATGAAACCGGAGGAAATAGCATAGGTACTTAATGAATACTGTATTCAGTATTCACTGTGCTTAAGATCTTGGTGATTGTCGTGATAAGTTACAGCAAACCGAAAAGCTTGTGCATTTATATATTAAGAAAGAGCGTGTGCTGGCGCGTTTTGAAAGCATTAAGTTGGATAAGTCGCCGGGACCGGATGGGATGTACCCCAGGCTACTGTGGGAAGCGAGGGGGGAGATTTCTGAGTCTGTGGCGATGATCTTTGCATTAGCAATGGGCACGCGAGAGGTTCCAGAGGATTGGAGGGTTACAGATGTTGTTCCTTTATTCAGAAAGGGAGCATAGATAGTTCAGGAAATTATAGACCAGTAAGTCTTACCTAAGTGGTTGGTAAGTTAATGGAGAAGATCCTGAGAGGCAGGTTTTATGAATATTTGGAGTGGAATAATGTGATTAGGAGTAGTCAGCATGGCTTCATCAAGGGCAGGTCATACCTTACGAGCCTGATTGAATATTATGAAGATGTGACTAAACACATTGATAAAGGAAGAACAGTAGATTTAGTGTATCTGGATTTCGGAAAGGCATTTGATAAGGTACACCATGCAAGGCATATTGAGAATGTAAGGAGGCATGGGATGCAAAGGGTCATTGCTTTGTGTCTACAGAACTGGCTTGCCCACAGGAAGCAAAGAGTGGTTGTAATCGAGTCATATTCTGCATGGAGGTCGGTCACCAGTGGAGTGCGTCAGGGATCTGTTCTGTGACCCTCAGTCTTCGTGATTTTTATAAATGTCGTTGATGAGAAAGTGGAGTAATATATTAGTAGGTTTCCTGATGACACAAATGTTGTTCTCTGGCAGAGGAAATGAAGGAGCTGCACAACGTGAGGGCGGTGTGGCGCGGCCTGCAGTCTGTGCTGCCCCCTAGTGTTCACACGGCAGAAGTCAAGATCTGCTGCGGTCGATTGAACATTATGGTAAATTCCATTGTCGCAGGGCCTCAGGTAGATTGGAGGTGTTGTGGATAGTGTGGAGGGCTGTCAGGAGTTACAGCGGGACACTGATAGGATGCAAAGCCGGACTGAGATGTGGCAGATGGAGTTCAACCCAGATAAGTGTGAAGTGGTTAATTTTGGTAGGTCAAATATGTGGCAGAATGTAGTATTAATGGCAAGACTCTTGGAATTGAACGTAGGCCCGAGAAGTAATACTGCAGCTACATAGGACCCTGATCAGACCACACTTGGATAACTCTGCTCAGTTCTGGTCGCCTCAATACAGGAAGATGTGGAAGCCATATAAAAGAAACAGAGGAGATTTACAAGGATGTTGCCTGGATTGGGAAGCATGCCTTATGAGAATAGGTTGAGTGGACTCGGTTTTTCCCCTTGGAGCGGCGGAGAATGAGAGGTGACCTGATAGAGGCCTATAAGATGATGAGAGACATTGATCGTGTGGATAGTCAAAGGCTTTTTCCCAGGGCTGAAATGGTTGCCACAAGAGAACACAGGTTAAAGCTGCTGGGGAGCAGGTATAGCGGAGATGTCAGGTGTAAATGTTTTACTCAGAGAGTGGTGAGTGCGTGGAATGGCCTGCCCGCTACAGTGGTGTTGGCGGACACGATACACTATTTTAAGAGACCTTTAGATAGGTACATGGAGCTCGGTAAAATAGAAGGCTGTTGGTAAGACTAGTATTTTCTAAGGTAGGAGCGCGTCCGGCACAACTCTGTGGGCCGAAGGTCCTGTATTGTGCTGCAGTTTTTGTATGTTTCTGTGACGGAATGTGTGGAGCGGGCTTTGCGGTGAAGGCGTGCAAGCCACTGGAGTTAGTTGCGGTGAACCCACACAATCGGTTCAACCACACCGAGCATTGGAGAGTTTGAGAACCGAGAGATCGATATTCGGTTGGAAAGAGGGAGGTGTGGCCACAGACGTTAACTCTTCCACTCCCTCATCGCACTTCGCTCTGAACACAAAGAGGGAGGGGTGGAGTGGAGTGGATCACAGAGGGATGTAGGGGTGTAGGGGAGGTGTGGGATTACAGAAACAGGCCGGGGTGCAGGAGAGGTCTGTGTGACGCATGCGTGGAAGGATAAAGGGGTGGAATTCGGCACGCAGATATGGAGGTTTGTTAGCGAGGAGACAGGCGATGGAGACGGGGAGGAGTGTGTCAGCATTACAATGCAGGCTGTGGCGGTGTATCGGTGACGCAATGAAGGACGCGTCGTTGTCACGGTAAGGGGTGTGTCGGTGTCGAGGTGACGCGTGTGTCAGTCCCTTGGCACACCTCACTATTCACAGTGTTTATACCCCGGACTTGTACACCTATGTCCCTCCCTCCTTCAACACTTCCCACTATTCACAGTATAGGTCATTGCATTCCACACTGAGATTAGACTGCGATTTGGATCCCAGTTACCAGGTACACCTTTGCAAGAAAACAACTTGTCCAAATTCACTTTATCCAAATTCATTTTGATCCAAGGTAAGATTGGACGTGCTCCAATTTAGAATCCAAACCCGAGGGCCGGACCTCTCCTTTTTCATAACTACCTTGAAACTGATGGTGTTTTGATCACCAGATTAAAGGTGTTCCCCTGCACAAACCTCTGACACTTGGCTTCTCTCATTTTGCAGTAGGAGATCAAGTATTGCCTTCCCTCTCGCTGGGATTTCTCCGTACCGTGTAAGTAATCTTCCCTGAATATTTTTGACAAAATCTCTCGCACTGGTCCTCTTGCAGAATGGGACTCAGTTGAAAAGCTAAAATTGCCTGCTATATCAGTCTTGTATTTCAGCAACAGTCGGTAATCTCATGCAGTTTTGTTTCTCCTAATCGAGTGGACTGTTGTCTGGTCTATAATGTAGCCCCATGAACATGGTCATACAACCGGTATTCCTCATTTGCACCCATAATGCCTCACTTAGACGAGTTCTCTTGTCTGTCCTGACTGTGCATTGCGGCGACATGTTCTCTGTTCAGTAATGCCACACCTCCTCCTGTAAGTCCTTCCGCTTTCTCACGTCTGAAAATAGGGAAACCCGAAATATTGTGCTGTCCTGCTTGCTCCCCCTACAACCAATTCTCAATAATTGCTGCAAAATCATAATTCACTGTGTCTATTCATGCCCTGATCTCACTGCCCTTTTTTAAAAGCTTCCTGCATTAAAATATACGGAGCCCAGGGCAGCAGACAGATCATGCACAACCTTTTGATTCCTGCTTTTTTTTTTTTTTTTTGAGGTCTTAACAGCATCTGTATCCATATCGACTTCGCTATCTGCTCTGGAACCCTGAATCCCATCCCCCTGCAACTCGAGTTCAACAATTCTCCCAAAAACTCCCATGCACGGTACCGGAAAAACACATCCCTCTGGGATGTCAGTTTCCCTCCAGTTGAGGTGTAAGCCGTCGTCTATCTCTTCTGTATAGATCCCACCTTCCTTGGAAAAAAAAAACACAATTTTCCCAAATTCTGAAGCCCTCCCACCGACACCACATTTGAGTGACGTGGTAAACTGTATGGTCTGCCTGTGTCTGGACACGCCGGGACGGGTAGTGGTCCTGTCCTTTAATTTAGTAGCTAAATCCCTGACCTCACTTTGCAGAACCACTTCCCGATTCATACCAATTTCATTGGTACCTATATGGACTAGGAGCTGCGGCTGCTCACTCACCCACTTCAGAATCATAAGGAAGGAATTGTGTGCTGAGAGAAGAGGAAGGAAGGGGAGGAGAGTGGAGGCCACAGAAAGGGTGTTCTGATCGAGCCTTTGGAGCAGAATTTGCGAGTCACCATTTTCTTGCTCCCTGTCTCTGATTGGACACTGTTTAATGGCCGAAATGCACTGGCCAATGAGTAGGAGTCACAAACAAGCGAGAATCCTTCCATATAATCCAATCACACACTTCTGGAAACAGATACTGAGTGACGCTCCCTCACAACGGTCCATCACACACACCCTCGATCCGGTACAGCGGGCAACTCCCTCAACCCTGTCCCGACAGGCACTCCGGGGTCATACAGAGAGTGGAACTCCATCCACACCGTCCCATCACACACTTCCAGGATCAGACAAACAGCGCAGCTCCCTATATATTATCCTATCACATTCCCGGGTCAGATATGTGAAGTACCTCCCGCCCCACTGGAGCAAACTCCACTGGAGTCAGAAAAAACTGCGCAACGCTCCCCCTCCTCCAGTCTCCCCACTCACCAATATCCAGTCCTTCCGCTTTCCAGTAATCTCAAATTGAGTGTGTGTCTCTCGGAGATGGTGTGTGTGTGTGAGAGAGCGGATGGTGTGCTGCTGGAAGAGGAAGGAAGGGGAGGAGAGAGGAGGCCAGGGAAAGGGTGATGAGACTGCAGACTCTGATGCAAGTGGTGTGGAACTACTGTGCATTCAGAGCTGTGGACTGGCTCAGAACCTGGTGATAGATGTCCGGTGGAATGGGGGAGGTGCAACACCAGACGTCATCTCCCCCTCATACTTCCCACAATTGCCTGTGACACAGAGGGAGGAGAGTGGAGGGACACGTAGATGGGGAGAGTTTAGCGGGTTCAGTGTATCACGGAGACGGGGAGGGGTGCATGGGTACGTACGGGATGATAGAACCGGCGAAGTGTGCAGGGGAGGGTGTTTCACAGAGACGGGGTTGCTTATCGGTGAGGGATGGGTGACGGAGACGCGACTGGTGTAGTGGAGACTCTGACGGTGACGGCGAGTAGTATAGGAGAGGGAGAGTTTGTCGGAGTGGGGGAAGGGTTTTGGAGAGGGTGGGTGTTATCCATACGGGTAAGGGTGTTTCACAGCTACAGTGCAGGGCGCGACTCTGTGTTGGTATCGCTGAGTGGTGAGTTTCTGCTACGGTGCAGAGCCTGTCAGTGTGTCACTGTCACGATAAGGGCGTGTTCGTGTCATCTGTGGTTCGTGTCGGTGACGCCGAAACTCTTTCAGTGTCCCTTTGAAGAACATCTCTGTGTGACAGTGAGGGTAGTGTGTCTCGTTCACAGCTGATGCAAACTGTACTGTACAAACTGCAATAAAGTCTCACGATAAATTCCTTGGCCCCCACCCCTTTATTTTCACCATGGATATCCAGTCCCTGTATACTTCCATCCCCCACCAGGAAGGTCTCAAAGCTCTCCGCTTCTTTTTGGATTCTAGACCTAACCAGTTCCCCTCTACTAACACTCTGCTCTGTCTAGCGTCCTTACTCTTCAGAATATCTCCTCTGGCTCCTCCCACTACCTCCAATCTAAAGGTGCAGCCATGGACACACGTATGGATCGCAGATATGCCTGCCTTTTTGTTGTGTTTCTGGACAGAGTGCGGAGGGAGATTTACGAGGATGTTTCCAGGGCTCGCGGTATGAACAGGCGTTATTCCTTGGAGCGTAGGGGTGGGTGCATAAAACCACAAGGTGCACAGATAGGTTGGGTACGCACAGTCCCCAGGTTCGGGGAATCGAGAATAAGAGGGCACAGGTTTCTGCTGATACGTGAGAGAGAGAGCAGAGAGATTGATTAGATGAGATTGGGGAGTGAGACGTTGGAGGGACGCGGGAAGAGTGGGCAAGATTGGGGGAAAGAGAGTGATAGAGCGAGAGGCGTTTAAAGCAGGGGAGAGGGGCAGGTGGGGGCTGACAGTGAATTTGAAAGACTAAGGAGAAAGAGGAGGTTGTCACGTGATTCATATCTCCTGCACTGGCTGTTTCAAGAGATCGTGGATCACCTCAGGAATATCCAGGCACACAGATGCAGCCGTCTCGCAAATGAAATGGTGCTTATCACGATTGCAATGGGAACGCTTACTGGACGATTTGCATTCAGTGCATTGGAACTTTCCAGAGTTCCACGTCTGTCCCCAAACTGTCCAAACTACACCGCTCTCTCTCCACAGCCTGGTGACAGTCTCCATACTATCTATTCCTCTTATTATCTTGTAGACCTCTATCATGTCTCCTCTCATCCTCCTTCTCTCCAAAGAGTAAAGGCCTAGCTCCCTTAATCTCTGACCATAATGCATACTCTCTAAACCAGCAGCATCCTGGTAAATCTCCTCTGTACCCTTTCCAATGCTTCCACATCCTTAATATAGTGAAGTGACCAGAACTGGACACAGTACTCCAAGTGTGTCGTAACCAGAGTTTTATAAAGCTGCATCATTACATCGCAACTCTTAAACTCCATCCCTCGAATTATCATGGCGGTAGAGGAGGCCATGTATGGACATATCCGAATTGGAATGGGAAGCAGATTTGAAGTGGGTGGCCACCGGGAGATTGGTCTGTTGTGCCGTATCTGTAATTTAATGTTGAGGGAACCTGCACGAGGATAACTAAATCACGTTCCTCCGTAGATTGTTGAACTTTCTCTCCATTTGGTAACTGGTCTACACCTTTATTTCTGCTACCAAATTGTATAACCATGCACCTCTAGACACGGTATTACATCAACCATTAGTTTGCCCATTTTCCGAATCTGTATAAACCCTTCTGTTGCCGCTCTGCTGCTTCCACACTGTTTGTTGATCGGAATTGTTATGACGGAGCTCCATTGACTGTGGTTTCCCGACGAGGAAGCAAAACATTCTGTTGTAGAGGGAGATGCACTGCCCAGGATTTGGAGCTTGTTGATAAGAACTGCGGAAATGATTGTGCTGAACTCTGAGCTGTTGTCAATAAACCGCAGCGTGATGTAGGTATTGCAATTGTCGAGATGGTCCAAGGCCTAGTGGGGAGCGAGTCAGAGAGTGCTCCATTTCGCTACCAGCGGCCTGGGTAGGACGAGTGAGGAGGGGCTACGGGGCGTTATGTTAAAGGGCAGGATCTCCAGGGTAGTCATCTCAGTATTGCTGCCCGTGCCCCGTGCTTTTGAGGCAAGAACCGGGAAGATTATACCGTTTACACTCCTAGGTTTCAGATAGTTCCAGAGAGATGGGAGCCAGAGTGCCAGAACAGTTATTGGAGAGGTTGTGGAGGTGGATAGTTGTAAGAACTCATAGAAAGGTTATAAACAGATGGTTCAGATCGGCGCAACTATTGTCCTGTGCTGCAGGAATTTCAATGCAGAAGGTCCTGCATTGGCTGAAAATAGTGCTAACGTTGAGGTAACTGGTTTACAAACGGAAGCAATGTGTACTGAATAGAGCATTTTGTGGGGGCAACATTGCAGTCAATCGGCTGAGTTGCATCGTAAAAGGTGGACACCATAAAAACGGATGAATACAGGACTGAGGGTGTTGAATTTTAATGTGGCGAGTATAATGGATGAAGCGGTGTTTCGGTGGCAGGAGGCAAAGAGTGGGAATAAACGGAGACTTTACTGGTTGGCTGCCGGTGATCCATCATTTTCCACAGGGGTACTGTGAATGGTTGTGGGACCTTTATCTTACAAAGAATGTGCTGAAGCTGAAGAGGGCTCTAAGGGGAGTCAAGAATTTGATTCCGAAAAGAGAGTTTGATGAATCTGGGCCTACACCGGAATTCAGTAAATGAGGGGTGACTTCATCGAAAACTTTCGAATGGCGAAAGGATTTCCCTGAGTGGATATGGAGAGGATTTCCAAGCTGGTGGGAGAGTGAAACACCAGAGGATAAATCTCAAACTAGAGAGGCGACCTTTATGCCCCACTTCCCCTCTGATTTCCGTGCGTACTGGCCCAGAGCCGCGAAGGATTCCCCGTACAACAAGTTTTCCAATCCCCGAATAATTATTGTGCACCTCATGTGAACCTTCTCCAGTGAAAGCAACTACTTTCCTCGATCAGCGGCCAGCAAATGCTCACAGCACTTAAACTGAACCTCACCTGTGCCTTATAAAGTCTTAAAATTACATCCTTGCTGATATATTCTATTTCTCCGAAATGAAAACTAACATCACATTTGCCTACATCGGGACCGACCTAAACTGCAAATACACCCTAAAGGAATACTGGACGAAGTTCCTTTGCACAGTAGATATCTCTCCATTTAGAAAATAGTCAACGCTTATATGTTTTTCTACCAAAGTGTATGACCATACACTCTCCAACACTGCAATATATCTGCTGCACATTCGCCTATTTCCCTTATCTGTCTGAGTCCTTATGTAGCCTGTCTGTTACCTCAACACTACCTGTAGATCGATAATGTTGTTATTGCTCTGCACTGACTGCGCGTCCCCCATGAGGAAATCAAACATTCTGTTGCAGAGGGAGATACCCTCCCCGAGGATAGGGAGGTTGTTGATTTGAACGGAGGAAATGATTGTGCTGAACGTTGAGCTGTTGCCGACAAACCGCAGCCTGACGTAAGTATTGCTATTGTCCAGATGGTCCAGGCCCAGTGGAGAGCAAATCAGATTGCACCCGTTGTGGACCTATCGTGGAGCGAGACAAAGTGCAGCTGGTCAAAGTTTTGGGCCCAGTACAGATCCTCTGAGATGCTGACATTCGGGAGATTCAGATAATTCCATTGGTTTAGCGGGTGAAAGATAGGCCTTATCGAGAGGTACTTATACCCACAGTGCAGGACACAGGAAACTGAGTGACAGCCGGGTAGAAGAAAGCGATTAACGATCCAGTGCAGAATACCCCTGTGGTCATTTTCACCTTGAGCAGTTATAACGCTTTAGATACAGTCGGGCATGCCAACTAATAGAGGGAGGTGCCAGTGATCCACCAGGAGTTAAGGGCGCACACACTCACACACACCAGAGATCGGCTGTTTGGCAGTGGGTCAGACTCTAGAATAAGAAGGGAAAGGGGAAGAATAGGTCTTTTAAGAGCCTTTTAGATAGGTAGATGGAGCTTGGAAAAATAGAGGGTTATAGGTAACCCTAGTAATTTCTAAGATAGGGACATGTTCGTCACAACTTTGTGGGCCGAAGGACCTGTATTGTGCTGTAGGTTTTCTATGATACTATGTTTCTAATAGACACGCTGTGGTGATAGGGAATTCGTTAGTTAGGGGACCTGACAGGAGGTGCGCTGTGCAAGAATGAGATTCCCAGATAATATGTTGCCTCCCTCGTGCCAGGGTCCGGGATATTTCAAACCGAATCCTCAGCATTCGTAATTGCTACGGTCAAAAAACAGAAGTCTGTTTTCTACTGAGGTATGAGTAAGTTCATACTGCAGTTTGTGAGGGAGAAGCATAGGTCACATGTCTCACTATCACAATGGAGAATGGGATTTACAGAGGCATCAGAGAGGAGCTTGCCCAGGTGGAACGGCTGGGATACTGGCGGGGATGACGGCAGAGCAGACATGGCTGAAGTATCTGGTCATTGTACGTAATGAGCAGGATAGATTTGTCCCAAAGAAGAAGAAGTTCTCAAATGGCAGGGGTGGGCAACCGTGTTTGACAAAGGAAGTTAAGGACGGCAGTTAAACCACGGAAAGGGCATGTATGGTAGCAAAAGTGAGTTAGAAGGTGGATGATTTGAAAGATTTTAAAATGCAACAAAAGGTTGGAAATTTGGGAAAAAAAGGATATGATGGCAAACTAACCAATAATATAAAGCAGGATACCATAGTTTTTTTTTTTTCTCAGTCATACGAAGGTTAATAGGATGTTGAGAGTTGGGATTGGGTCACTGTAAAATAACGCTGTTGCGGAGGAATGGGTGACAACAAATGGCAGATCCACCTAATTTGTACTTTGAATATGTCTTCAGTGTCGAAGAAGCTAGCAGAGTGGCAGAGATCGTTGAGTGTCAGAGAGCAGGAGTGAGTGCCTTTGCGATTACAAAGGGCAATGCTCGAGTAAAACTTAATGCTCTTAAGGTGGGCAAGTCACCTGGACCAGATGGACCACATCTCAAAGTCCTGAGAGGTTACCGAAAAGTAAACGTATGCATTGGTCATAATCTTCAAGAGCCACCCGTTTCCAGGAGGACCTGAAGATTGCAAATGTCGCTCCACTCTTTGAGAAGGAAGGAAGGCTAAATAACTGAAATTATAGGCCAGTCAGCCTAACCTCAGTGGTTGAGAAAGTATTGGAGTCTATTATAAAGGATGAGTTGTTGGGGTTCATGGAGAGGAACAATAAAATAGGTCAAAGACAACATGGTTTCTGATGAGGAAAATCTTGTCTGACAAATATGTAAGAGTTCTTAGAGGAAGTAACAAGCAGAATGGACAAAGGCGAGGCAATGAATGCCATTTACTTGGATTTTCAGAAGGAATTTGATAAGGTGCCACACAAAAGGCTCATTAACAAGACAAAATCTTGTGGCATTACGGGAAGGATACTGCCATGGATAGAGGAATGTCGGGCAGGCAGGAAGCAGAGAGGTGGAATAACAGTGGCCTTTTCTGTTTGGCTGCCGTTGACTAGTGTTGTCCCTTAGTTGTCAATATTCCGCCCTCGATTGTCACATTGTTTGACAATTATTTGAAGAATGATTTTGGATGGTTTTGTGGCAAAATGTTCGGATAATACGAAGAATGATGACGGGGCTGGTAGTGCTGAGGAAGCAATGCGATTGCAACAGGACTGAGACAAATTGGAAAAAATGGCAAGAAAGTGGCATATGGAATACAATGTTGGGAAATGTATGATAATGCCTTTCGGTAAAAGGAACAATAGGGCAGACAATTATCTAAATGTGGAGAAGTTTCAAACATCATAGGTGGAGTGGGACTTAGGATCCCCTGTGCAAGAGACCCAGAAACTTTAATGTGCAGGTTGGATCTGGGGTATGAAGGCAAATACAAATGTTGTCATTTATTTCCAACGGAAACGATTAAAAAAAAAATACAAGGAGATAATGGCGAGGCTTTATAGGGCAACAGCAAGTGAAATGGCAACAGATTTTGGCCCCATATCTCAGAAACGATGATCTGTCATTGGAGAGAGTCCAGACGAGGTTCACAAGGATAAAATTGGCTCACATTGGCTTAAAATAGTGCTAACGATGAGGTAACTAGTTTACAAACGGAGGCACTGTGTACTGAGGAGAGGATTTTGAGGGGGCAACATTGCAGTCAATCGGCTGTGTTGCATCGTAAAAGGTGGACACCATCAAAAAGGATGAATACGGGACTGAAGGAGTTGAATTTTAATGTGGCGAGTATAATGCATGAAGCGGTGTTTCGGTGGCAGGAGGCAAAGAGTGGGAATAAACGGAGACTTTACTGGTTGGCTGCCGGTGATCCATCATTTTCCACAGGGGTACTGTGAATGGTTGTGGGACCTTTATCTTACAAAGAATGTGCTGAAGCTGAAGAGGGCTCTAAGGAAAGTCAAGAATTTGATTCCAAAAAGAGTGTTTGATAAATCTGGGCCTACACCGGAATTCAGTAAATGAGGGGTGACTTCATCGAAAACTTTCGAATGGCGAAAGGATTCCCCTGAGTGGATGTGGAGAGGATTTCTAAGCTGGTGGGAGAGCGAAACACCAGAGGATAAATCTCAGACTAGAGAGGCGACCTTTATGCCCCACTTATTGTGTGATTCCCGTGCGTACTGGCCCGGAGCCGCGAAGGATTACCCGGACAAGAAGTTTTCCAATCCCCGAATAATTATTGTGCACCTCCTGTGAACCTTCTCCAATGTAAGCAAATCTTTTCCTCGATCAGCGGCCAGCAATTGCTCACAGCACTTAAACTGAGCCTCACCTGTGCCTTATAAAGTCTTAAAATTACATCCTTGCTGATAGATTCTATTTCTCCGAAATGAAAACTAACATCACATTTGCCTACATCGGTACCGACCGAAACTGCAAATAAACCCTAAAGGAATCCCGGACGAAGTTCCTTTGCACCGTAGATATCTCTCCATTTAGAAAATAGTCAACGCTTATATTTTGTTCTACCATAATCTATCTGCTGCACCTTTGCCAATTTCCCTTATCTGTCGAAGTCCTTCTGTAGCCTCTCTGTTACCTCAACACTACCTGTAGATCGATAATGTTGTTATTGGTCTGCACTGACTGTGCGTCCCCCATGAGGAAGTCAAACATTCTGTTGCAGAGGGAGATGCCCTGGCCCAGTATTTGGAGCTTGTTGAATTGAACGGAGGAAATGATTGTGCTGAATGTTGAGCTGTTGTCAATAAACCGCAGCCTGACGTAAGTATTGCTATTGTCCAGATGGTCCAGGCCCAGTGGAGAACAAATGAGATTGCACCCGTTGTGGACCCATCGTGCAGCGAGACAAAGTGCAGCTGGTCAAAGTTTTGGGCCCAGTACAGATCCTCTGAGATGCTGACATTCGGGAGATTCAGATAATTCCATTGGTTTAGCGGGTGAAAGATAGGCCTTATCGAGAGGTACTTATACCCACAGTGCAGGACACAGGAAACTGAGTGACAGCCGGGTAGAAGAAAGCGATTAACGATCCAGTGCAGAATACCCCTGTGGTCATTTTCACCTTGAGCAGTTATAACGCTTTAGATACAGTCGGGCATGCCAACTAATAGAGGGAGGTGCCAGTGATCCACCAGGAGTTAAGGGCGCACACACTCACACACACCAGAGATCGGCTGTTTGGCAGTGGGTCAGACTCTAGAATAAGAAGGGAAAGGGGAAGAATAGGTCTTTTAAGAGCCTTTTAGATAGGTAGATGGAGCTTGGAAAAATAGAGGGTTATAGGTAACCCTAGTAATTTCTAAGATAGGGACATGTTCGTCACAACTTTGTGGGCCGAAGGACCTGTATTGTGCTGTAGGTTTTCTATGATACTATGTTTCTAATAGACACGCTGTGGTGATAGGGAATTCGTCAGTTAGGGGACCTGACAGGAGGTGCGCTGTGCAAGAATGAGATTCCCAGATAATATGTTGCCTCCCTCGTGCCAGGGTCCGGGATATTTCAAACCGAATCCTCAGCATTCGTAATTGCTACGGTCAAAAAACAGAAGTCTGTTTTCTACTGAGGTATGAGTAAGTTCATACTGCAGTTTGTGAGGGAGAAGCATAGGTCACATGTCTCACTATCACAATGGAGAATGGGATTTACAGAGGCATCAGAGAGGAGCTTGCCCAGGTGGAACGGCTGGGATACTGGCGGGGATGACGGCAGAGCAGACATGGCTGAAGTATCTGGTCATTGTACGTAATGAGCAGGATAGATTTGTCCCAAAGAAGAAGAAGTTCTCAAATGGCAGGGGTGGGCAACCGTGTTTGACAAAGGAAGTTAAGGACGGCAGTTAAACCACGGAAAGGGCATGTATGGTAGCAAAAGTGAGTTAGAAGGTGGATGATTTGAAAGATTTTAAAATGCAACAAAAGGTTGGAAATTTGGGAAAAAAAGGATATGATGGCAAACTAAACAATAATATAAAGCAGGATACCATAGTTTTTTTTTCTCAGTCATACGAAGGTTAATAGGATGTTGAGAGTTGGGATTGGGTCACTGTAAAATAACGCTGTTGCGGAGGAATGGGTGACAACAAATGGCAGATCCACCTAATTTGTACTTTGAATATGTCTTCAGTGTCGAAGAAGCTAGCAGAGTGGCAGAGATCGTTGAGTGTCAGAGAGCAGGAGTGAGTGCCTTTGCGATTACAAAGGGCAATGCTCGAGTAAAACTCAATGCTCTTAAGGTGGGCAAGTCACCTGGACCAGATGGACCACATCTCAAAGTCCTGAGAGGTTACCGAAAAGTAAACGTATGCATTGGTCATAATCTTCAAGAGCCACCCGTTTCCAGGAGGACTGGAAGATTGCAAATGTCGCTCCACTCTTTGAGAAGGAAGGAAGGCTAAATAACTGAAATTATAGGCCAGTCAGCCTAACCTCAGTGGTTGAGAAAGTATTGGAGTCTATTATAAAGGATGAGTTGTTGGGGTTCATGGAGAGGAACAATAAAATAGGTCAAAGACAACATGGTTTCTGAGGAGGAAAATCTTGTCTGACAAATATGTAAGAGTTCTTAGAGGAAGTAACAAGCAGAATGGACAAAGGCGAGGCAATGAATGCCATTTACTTGGATTTTCAGAAGGAATTTGATAAGGTGCCACACAAAAGGCTCATTAACAAGACAAAATCTTGTGGCATTACGGGAAGGATACTGCCATGGATAGAGGAATGTCGGGCAGGCAGGAAGCAGAGAGGTGGAATAACAGTGGCCTTTTCTGTTTGGCTGCCGTTGACTAGTGTTGTCCCTTAGTTGTCAATATTCCGCCCTCGATTGTCACATTGTTTGACAATTATTTGAAGAATGATTTTGGATGGTTTTGTGGCAAAATGTTCGGATAATACGAAGAATGATGACGGGGCTGGTAGTGCTGAGGAAGCAATGCGATTGCAGCAGGACTTAGACAAATTGGGAAAAATGGCAAGAAAGTGGCATATGGAATACAATGTTGGGAAATGTATGATAATACCTTTCGGTGAAAGGAACAACAGGGCGGACAACTATCTAAATGTGGAGAAGTTTCAAACATCATAGGTGGAGTGGGACTTAGGATCCCCTGTGCAAGAGACCCAGAAACTTTAATGTACAGGTTGAGTCTGGAGTAAGAAGGCAAATACAAATGTTGACATTTATTTCCAGTGGAAACGATTAAAAAAAAAATACAAGGAGATAATGGCGAGGCTTTATAGGGCAACAGCAAGTGGACTGGCAACAGATTTGGGGCCCATATCTCAGAGAGGATGATCTGTCATTGGAGAGAGTCCAGACGAGGTTCACAAGGACAATTTTGGGAATGAAGGGGTAACATTTAAGGACCCTTTTGGCTGCTTGGGGTCTGTACTGACTGGAATTCGGAAAGATGCGGCGGGGTGTTGGGAGGGTGGTGGAGTTGCTGGGGAGAGATGTCATTGAAAGCTACTGAATGGTGAAGGAACTAGACTGGGTGGATACGAAGAGCATGCTTTCTTCGGTGGGGATATTATGAACTAAAGTAAGCAGCATCAAAATTGAAGGGCGCACTTTCAGAACAGATGTAGGGAGGCTTTTTTTTCTAATCCAGTGAGTAGTATATCTGTGGAATGTCCTACCACAGACTTCAGTGGAGACCAAGTCCGAGGGGATATTTAGGTCAGAAGTTGATTGCTGCTTTTATATTTCCTAATCTGGAAATGAATGCTGACGTTGTATTTGCCTTCCTCACCATCTACTCCTCCTGTAACTTAATTTTGAACGAATCCTGCACGAGGATCCCCAAAGCCCTTTGAGCCGTAGATTGTTTAATTCTCTCTCCATTTAGAAAATAGTCTACACTTTTATTTCTTCTAACAAATTGTATGACCATGCACCCCCAGCACAGTATTCCATCAGCCAGTAGTCTGTCCATTTTCCTAATCTGTATAAACCCCTCTGTAGCCTCTCTGTTACTTCAACACTGTCTGTAGATGGGAAATGTTATGACCGACTGTTGTTTCCCGATGAGGAAGTCAAATATTCTGCTGCTGAGGGAGATGCTCTGCCTGGGATTTGCAGCTTGCTGATAAGAACAGAGGAAATGATTGTGCTGAACTCTGAGCTGTTGCCAATAAACCGCAGCCTGACGTAAGTATTGCAATTGCCCAGATGGTCCAAGGGCCGGTGGGGAGCAAGTGAGGTCGTGTTACATTTGGCTACCAATGGCATGGGTAGGAAAGTGACAAGGGAGTTAGGTTTAAGGACAAGATCTCCAGGGTAGTGATGTCAGTATTGCTACCCGTGCCTCGTGCTACTCAGGCAGGAACCTGTAAGATTATACAGTTTACACTCGTGTTTCAACTCGTTACAGAGGGATGGGAGCTGGAGTGCCAGAACACTTAGTGGACAGGTTGTGGAGGCGGATGTTGGTAGGAACTCACACAAAGGTAGCAATCAACTGGATGATATCAACTATTGTCCTAAGCTCAAACAACAGGAATTCTGCAGATGCTGCAAATTCAAGCAACACACATCAAAGTTGCTGGTGAACGCAGCAGGCCAGGCAGCATCTGTAGGAAGAGGTGCAGTCGACGTTTCAGGCCGAGACCCTTCGTCAGGACTAACTCTTCCTTCAGTTAGTCCTGACGAAGGGTCTCGGCCTGAAACGTCGACTGCTATTTTCCTAAGCTGCTTACATTTCAATGCAGAAGGATCTGAGGAAAGGCTGAACATAGTGCTGACGGCGAGGTAACTGGTTGATAAACAGAGGCAATGTGTTCTGAGCAGTGGCTGTTGAGGGGGCAGTATTGAAGTCAATCAGCTGAGTTGCATCGTAAAAGGTGGACACCATCGCAAAGGATGAATACAGGACTGAAGGTGTTGAATTTTATTGTGCGGAGTAAAATGGATAAACGGTGTTTCGTTGGCAGGAGGCAAAGAGTGGGGAAAAAACGGAGGTTTTATTGGTTGTCTGCCAGTGACTCATCATTTTCCACAGGGGTCCATGTTGGGTGCGTGGGCACGTGGCCAAATGGTTAAGGCATTGGGCTAGCGATCAATTTTGGGACCAATACTTTTCACCTTGTGTGCCAATCATGTAGATGATCGAACTGATTACATTGTTGCGAACTTTGCAGAGCTGTTAGCGAGGGTTTAAGCTAATTTGGCAGGGTGGTGGGACCCGGAATGGTAGAGCGGAGGAAGGGGGAACCAGAAATAAATCTAAAATAGTGAGCAGTAAAGATGTCAGGAAAGACAGGCAGGTGATGGGGCAAATTTGTAGACATTGGGATGAGTTGAAGTGCAATAAGGTTGCAGTGAAATCAAAGCAAAAAATATCAAATACTGGTCTTAAGGAGTTGTACTTAAATGCACGCAGCATAAGAAATAAGGTGGATGATCTTGTTGTACAGCTACAGATTGGCAGGTATGATATTGTGGCCATCACTGAGACCTGGCTAAAGGATGCATGTCTCTGGGAGCTGAACGTCCAAGGATACACGGTGCATCGGAAGGATAGGAAGGTAGGCAGAGGGGGAGGCGTGGCTTTATTGGTAAGAAATGATATTAAATCGTTAGAAAAAGGTGATATAGGATCGGAAGGTGCAGAATCTTTATGGGTTGAGCTAAGGAATAGCAGGGATAAAAAGACCCCGATGGCAGTTATTTATAGGCCTCCAAACAGCTGCAGGGATGTGGACTACAAATTAGAACTGGAAATAGAAAAGGCTTGTCAGAAGGGCAGTGTTATGATAATTGTGGGGGATTTTAACATGCGAGTAGATTGGAAAAATCGGGTCGGCACTGGATCTCAAGAAAGAGAATTTGTAGGATGTCTGCGAGATGGCTTTTTAGAACAACTTGTTGTTGAGCCCACTAGGGGATCGGCTGTACTGGATTGGGTATTGTGTAATGAACCGGAGGTGATTGGAGAGATTGAGCTGAAGGAACCCTTAGGAGGCAGTGATCATAACATGATTGAGTTCACTGTGAAATTAGAAAAAGAGAAGCCGAAATTTGATGTGTCGGTGATTCAGTGGAGTAAAGGAAATTACAGTGGCATGAGAGAGGAACTGGCCAAAGTTGACTGGAAAGAGACACTGGCGGGAAAGATGGCAGAGGCAGCAGTGGCTGGGGTTTATGCGAAAAATGAGGAATGTGCAAGACAGGTATATTCCAAAAAAGAAAAAAATTTCGAGTGGAAAAAAGATGCAACCGTGGTTGACAAGAGAAGTCAAAGCCAAAGTTAAAGCAAAGAAGAGGGCATACAAGGAAGAAAAAATAGTGGGAAGACAGAGGATTGGGAAGTTTTTAAAACCTTACAAAAGGAAACCAAGGAGGTCATTAAGACAGAAAAGATTAACTATGAAAGGAAACTAGCAAATAATAATCAAAGAGGATACTAAAAGCTTTTTCAAGTATATAAAGAGTAAAAGACAGATGAGAGTAGATATAGGACCGATAGAGAATGATACTGGGGAAATTGTAAGGGAGATGAGGAGATGGCAGAGGAACTGAACAAGTATTTTGCATCAGTCTTCACTGCGGAAGACAGCAGGATTCCGGACACTGAAGGGTGGCAGCGAAGAGAAGTCTGCGCAGTCACAATTACGACAGAGAAAGTACTCAGGAAGCTGAATAGGCTAAAGGTCGATAAATCTCCTGGACCAGATGGAATGCACCCTCGTGTTCTGAAGGAAGTAGCTGTGGAGATTGCGGAGGCATTAGCGATGATCTTTCAAAAGTCGATAGATTCTGGCATGGTTCCGGAAGACTGGAAGATGGCAAATGTCACTCCGCTATTTAAGAAGGGGGTAATGAAGCAAAAAGGAAATTATAGACCTGTTAGCTTGACGTCGGTGGTTGGGAAGTTGTTGGAGTCGATTGTCAAGGATGAGGTTACAGAGTACCTGGAGGCATATGACAAGATAGGCAGAACTCAGCATGGATTCCTTAAAGGAAAATCCTGCCTGACAAACCTATTACAATTTTTTGAGGAAATTACCAGTAGGCTAGACAAGGGAGATGCAGTGGATGTTGTATATTTGGATTTTCAGAAGGCGTTTGGCAAGGTGCCACACATGAGGCTACTTAACAAGATGAGAGCCCATGGAATTACGGGAAAGTTGCATACGTGAATAGAGCGTTGGCTGATTGGCAGGAAACAGAGAGTGGGAATAAAGGGATCCTATTCTGGTTGGCTGCCGGTTACCAGTGGTGTTCACAGGGGTCCGTGTTGGGGCCGCTTCTTTTTACATTGTACATCAACGATCTGGATTATAGAATAGATGGCTTTGTGGCTAAGTTTGCTGACTATACGAAGATAGGTGGAGGGGCCGGTAGTGCTGAGGAAACGGAGAGTCTGCAGAGAGACTTAGATAGATTGGAAGAATGGGGAGAGAAGTGGCAAATGAAGTACAATGTTGGAAAGTGTATGGTTATGCACTTTGGCAGAAAAAATAAACGGGCAGAATATTATTTAAATGGGGAAAGAATTCAAAGTTCTGAGATGCAACGGGACTTGGGAGTCCTCGTACAGGATACCCTTAAAGTTAACCTCCAGGTTGAGTCGGTGGTGAAAAAGGCGAATGCAATGTTGGCATTCATTTCTAGAGGAATAGAGTATAGGAGCAGGGATGTGATGTTGAGGCTCTATAAGGCGCTGGTGAGACCTCACTTGGAGTACTGTGGGCAGTTTTGGTCTCCTTATTTAATAAAGGATGTGCTGACGTTGGAGAGAGTACAGAGAAGATTCACGAGAATGATTCCGGGAATGAGAAGGTTAACATATGAGGAACGTCTGTCCGCTCTTGGACTGTATTCCTTGGAGTTTAGAAGAATGAGTGGAGTTCCCATAGAAACATTTCGAATGGTAAAAGGCATGGACAGAGTGAATGTGGCAAAGTTGTTCCCCATGATTGGGGAGTCTAGTACGAGAGGGTATGACTTCAGGATTGAGGGGCGCCCTTTCAGAACAGAAATGCTAAGAAATTTTTTTAGTCAGAGGGTGGTAAATCTGTGGAATTTGTTGCCACGGGCAGCAGTGGAGGCCAAGTCATTGGGCGCATTTAAGGCAGAGATTTATAGGTATCTGAGTAGCCAGGGCATCAAAGGTTATGGTGAGAAAGCGGGGCAGTGGGACTAAATAGGATAAAATGGATCAGCTCATGATAAAATGGCGGAGCAGACTCGATGGGCCGAATGGCCTACTTCTGCTCCTTTGTCTTATGGTCTTATGGAAATAAAAATGGGCGGAGGGTAGGCAATTTTGAGGAAGTAAAGTGGATATAGACTATGTTCTAAATGGAGAGAAAATTCGGAAAATATAACACGAAGGCTGAATGGGAGTCCCTGAAGGTTAATTTGCAAGTTGAGGAAGGTAAATACAACATTAACCTCCATTTCAAGAGGGCGAGAAACTAGAAGCAAAGATTTACAATGAATTGTTGAGGCCTCACATGGAGTTCTGTGAACAGTTGTGGCTCCCTTACCTTCCGAAGGTTGTGCTGAAGTTGACGTGAGTTCAAAGGAGGTTCATGAAAATGACTCCATGAAGAGCGTTGTGACGGTGGGGCTGGATACATTAAATGAGGGGTGACTTCATCGAAACCTCTCGAACGGTGAACAGCTTTGCTTGAGTTGATGTGGGGAGAATTTGTCCGATGGTGGGAGAGTGAGGGACAAGAGGACGCACCTCAGAATAGAGCGGCGCCCTTTATGCTCCATTACTCTCTGAATAACAGGATACCGACCGAGATCCGTGAAAGGTTCCCGGTTTAACAAGCAATTCAATCACTGAATAATTCTTGTGACCCTCCTGTGAACCCTCTCCAATGTAAGCTCGTCCTCTCATCGATCAGGGGCCGGAACCCGCTCACAGCACTTCGAGTGAGGCCTCACCAGTGCCTTATAAAACTTAAAAATTACATCCTTACTTAATTATTCCAGTCCTCCCGAAATGAAACCTAACATCACATTTGCCTTCCGCCGCACCGACTCAAACTGCAAATTAACCTTCACAGAATCCAGTACGAGGTCTCCCAAATCCCTTTGCGTCATAGATATTTTATTTTCTCTCCATTTATAAAATAGTCAACGTTTATATTGTTCTACCAAAGCGCATGACCATACACTCTCCAACATTGTAATCTATCTGCTGCACCTTTGCCCATTTCCCTTATCTGTCTAAGTCTACTGTAGCCTCTCTGCTACCTCAACACTACCTGTAGATCGGTAATGTTTTTATTGGTCCACACTGACTTCCCCGATGAGGAAGTGAAACATTCTGTTGCAGAGGGAGATGCCCTAGTCCAGGATTTGGAGCTGGTTGATTACAAGTGAGGAAATGATTGTGCTGAATGTTGAGCTGCTTCAATAAACCGCAGCCTGATGTAAGCATTGCTATTGTCCAGATCGTCCAGGGCCCAGTGGTGAGAGGGTCAACGTTTTGTGCCCAGTCTAGATTCTCCGAGGTGCTAACATCGGGGAAATTCCAATCATTCCAGAGACTCAGATAGGACGTAGAGAGATGTAGTTACTCCCGAGGTGGAGCGCACAGCAAACTAGGTGACAGACAGGAAGGGAAATCGGTTAAGGTGCTAGCGGAGAGTACGTCTGTGGACATCTCCCTCAGTAGCAGGTATACCACTTTAGATACTGTCGGACGACGAGCTAACAGAGGAAAGTCCCAGTGGTCGAGTGAGTCTGCCTCTTCACTCAGAAGGGAGGTGGGGAGAAGAGACACGTTGTGGTGATTGGGGATTATTTAGTTAGGGGAACAGACAGGAGTTTCGCTGTGCCAGACTAAGATTCCAGAATTATATTTTGCCTCCCATGTGCCAGGGTCCGGGATATCTCAAACCGAATCCCAAGCATTCAGAAGTGCGTGGGTCAAAAGCCTGAAGTCTGTTTACTGAGGAAGTATGATTAAATTCATACTGCAATTTGTGAGGGAGTAGCATAAGTCACAGGTATCAGTACCGCAATGGAGTAATGGGATTTGCAGAGGCATCAGAGAGGAGCTTGCCCAGGTGGAACGGCTGGGATACTGGCGGGCATGACGGCAGAACAGACATGGCTGAAACTTCTGGTAATTGTACACAATGAGCAAGATAGATTAGTCTCACAAATGAAGATGTTCCCAAATGGTAGGGGTAGGCAACTGTGGCTGACACAGGAAGTTGAGGACTGCAGTTAAGCCAAGGGAGGGACATACTGCGTAACGTAACAAAAATGAGTGGGAAGACTGATGATTTGGAAGCTTTTAAAATCCAACAAAAGGCAACTAAAAAGGCTATAAATGGAAGAAAATGAATATGATGGCAAAGTAGCTAATAATATAAAGCAGGATAACATAAGTTTTTTTTTTCTTTCAGTGGTACAAAGGATAATGGAAAGGTGAGAGTTGATACTGGGCCACATGAAAATAATGCTAGTGAGGTAGTAACGGTGACAAAAAAGTGGCAGATGAACGTAAGTTGTACTTTGCATAATTCTTCTCTGTGGAAGAAACCAGCAGCGTGCCAGAGATTCCTGAGTGTAACGGTGCAGGAGAGAGTGCTATTGCCATTACAAAGGACAATAAATTGGCATATAGGATACAGTGTTGGGAAATGTATGATAATGCCTTTTAGTGGAAGGAACAATAGGGCAGACTGTTACCTCAATGCGGAGACTTTTCAAACATCATTGTGCAGAGGGGCTTTGGTCCCTTGTGCAAGACTTCCAGAAGTTTAATTTACAGGTTGAGTCTGGGGTAAGAAGGCAAATGACATGTTGACATTTATTGCAAGGGGAACGAATGAAAAAAAAAAAAAACAAACAGATAATGGCGAGGCTTTATAAGACAACAGCACAGCCGCACTTGGAGTATTGGCAACAGATTTGGGCCCCATATCTCAGAAAGGATGTGTGTCATTGGAGAGAGTCTAGATGAAGTTCACAAGGATAATTCTGCAAAAGAAGAGGTTAACGTATGAACAGCGTTAGGCATCTTTGGGTCTGTACTAACTGGAATTGAGAAGAATGGGTCACGATCTAGTTGAAACTACCGAATGTTGAAAGGATGAGATGGGATGGATGTGGAGGGATGTTTCCTCTGGTGGGGATATCCAGAACTAGAGGGCACATACTCAAAATTGCGCGGCGACCGTTTAGAACAGAAGCAAAGAGGAGTTTTTGTAGCTAGAGAGAAGCAAATATGCGGAATTTTCTGCCACAAACCGTTGTGGAAACCAAGCCCGTGGGTATATTTCTGCGAAATTTGACAGTTTTCTGATTGTTGAGGACATCAAATTACATGGCGAGAGGGCAGGTGTATAGGGTTGAGTGGGATCCGGGATCAACTATGATGAGAATAGCAAAGCAGTTTTGATCGTTTGAATGGCCTAATTATTTGCATAGGTCTTCTGGTAGTATGATCTCCAATTTCAGCAATTCCACTTATATCTCAGGGGAACAACATTGCTCATAATACTACAAATGAGCCCTCTCCAGTGCCTTGCAAAGCCTAAACATTAAATCTTTACTCTTATATTCTGGTCATCTGGATATGAATGCGAACATTGCAATTATCTTCCTCACCACCGACGACACCTGTAAATTAACCTTCAGGGAATCCTTCACCAGGACTCCCAAACCTCAGTACGCCGTAGATTATTGATCTTTTTTTTAAAAAAAAACAGTGTACACTTTTATTTCTTCTATAAGATTGCATGACCATACACCTTTGGCCATTGTATTCCATCTGCCAGTACTTTATCCATTTTCCTCATCTGTATAAGGCATGCAGCGTCTCTGCTTCAACACTACCTGTATATCGGAAACGTTATGACCGATCTGCACGGACTGTGGTTTCAGAATGAGGAAGTCAAACAATATTTTGCAGAGGGAGATGCAACGGCTCAGGATTTGGAGCTTGTTGACGAGAGATGAGGAAATGATGGTGCTGAACGCCGAGCTGTTGCCAGTCACACCGCAACTTGACATGAGTATTGCTGTTGTCCAGATGGTCCAGGGCCTAGTGCAGAGTAAGTGAAATGGTGTTCCTTGTGGGTACGGATGGCATGGATAGGACGTATGGCGAGGGAGTACAGGGAGTTAGGTGCTAAGTTAAAGGGCAGGATGTCCAGGGTAGTGATCTCAGGATTGCTGATCACGCCGCGTGCTAGTGAGCCCAGAACCAGGAAAACGATACAGTTCACAGTTCAGGGTTCGGACTAGTTGCAGAGGGATGGGAGCCTGAACACCACAACAGTTCATGGAGAATATTTGGAGCCAGATGGCGGTAAGACCTCAAACAATGTTCGGAATCATATGGTTCAGCTCAGGGCAACTCGTGCCCTGCGCTGCTTACATTTCAATGCAGAAGGATCGTCAGAAAGGCCGGTAATTGTGCTGACGATAAGGTGACTGGTTTACAAAAGAGGCGATGTGTACTGAGGAGAGGTTGTTGACTGAGGGAAATCGCAGTCAATTCTCTGAGTTGCAACTTACTTATACTTACTTTATATTTTATACGTTATTGTCGCCAAACAATTGATACTAGAACGTACAAACATCACAGCGATATTTGATTCTGCCCTTCCCGCTCCCTGGATTTCCAATATTAAATATTAAAAACAATATTCAAATTGTAAAAATTAGCAAATGTTAAAAAAAATATATAAATCTTAAATAGAAAATAGAAAAAATGGAAATTAAGGTTGTGCAAAAAAAAACCGAGAGGCAGGTCCGGATATTTGGAGGGTACGGCCTGATCCGGGTCAGGATCCGTTCAGCGGTCTTATCACAGTTGGAAAGTAGCTGTTCCCTGATCTTGTCGCACGAGTCTAAACTCCTGAGCCTTCACCCGGATGGTACAGGGGCGAAAAGTGTGTTGGCAGGGTGGGTCGTGTCCTTGATATCCTGGCAGCACTGCTCCGACAGCGTGCGGTGTAAAGCGAGTCCAAGGACAGCAGATTGGTTTGTGTGACGTGCTGCGCCGTGTTCACTATCTGCTGCAGCTTCTTTCGGTCTTGGACAGGACAACTTCCATACCAAGTTCTGATGCACCCTAGGAGAATGCTTTCTACGGTGCTTCTACAAATAAATAAATAAATAAATAAATAAAATAGTGAGGCTTTTAGGGGACAGGACAAATTTCTGTAGTTTTCTCCGGAAGTAAAGGCGCTGGTGGGCCTTCTTGGCAGTGAGCTCTGCTTGGTTGGACAAAGTCAGATCATTTGTCATATTGACCACGAGGAACTTAAAGCTTTTGACCTGTTCCCCTTGCGCACCACCGATGTAAATTGGGTCGTGCGTTCCGCTACTCCTTCTGAAGTCAACAACCAATTCCTTCGTCTTGCTGAGGTTGAGGGATAGGTTATTGTCTTCGCACCATGCCGCTAGGTTCTTAATTTCGTCTCTGTACTCAAACTCAACATTACCAAAAATACGGCCTACAATTGTTGTGTAATCAGCAAACTTATATATTGAGTTTGATGGAAACTTGGCTACACAATTATGGGTGTACAGTAGGTACAGGAGGGGGCTGAGTACACAGCCTTCCGGGGCACCGGTGCTCAGAGTGATTGTAGGGGAGAGCTTATCCCCTATTTTTACAGCCTGTATCCTGTCTGTGAGGAAGTTGACGATCCAGCTGCAGATCTGAGTGCTGAGGCCCAGGTTCCGGAGCTTAGGAATTAGTTTATTTGCGATGATGGTATTAAAGGCAGAGCTGCAGTCAATGAGAAGGAGCCTTACGCATGCGTCTTTATTCTCCAGGTGTTTCAAGTAGGAACGTAGGGCCAGAGAGATGGCATCTTCCGTTGACCTGTTGCTCCGGTAGGCGAATTGCAAAGCATCGAGGTTGACCGGTAGGCTGTGGTTGATGTGTGCCATAACCAATCTCTCGAAGCATTTCATAGCAAATGATTTCAGAGCCACAGGTCGATAGCCATTCAGCCATGCCACCTTGCTCTTTTTCGGCCCTGGGGTTATCGTTTCCTTCTGAAAACACGAGGGGAACTTAGACTGAAGCAAGGAGCAGTAGTTGATGTCAGCAAACACTCCAGCTAGCTCACTTGCACACGCCCTGAGAAACCGTCCTGGGACGCCGTCTGAGCCCGTCGCCTTCCTTGGATTTATCTTCAGGAAGGCCCATCTAACGTCCTCCTCGGTGACGATGAATCTCGATGCCACCAGGTCCGGTTCATCCGTAGGGAGCGGGATGCTCCACTTCTGTTCGATTCTTGAGTAGAATACGTTAACTTCGTCATGAAGAGAAACGCCACAGTCATTGATGTAAAGAAAAGTTGGACATCATCGGAAATGATAAATGCAGGCCTGAAGGTGTTGAATTTGAACGCACGCGGTGACACAAAGATGAACTTGCAGCACAGTTGCAGATTGGCATGCGTGATGTTGTAGGCGTCACTGAATCACGGATGAAAGATTGCTGTGGGAGCTTCATGTCCCAGGATGCACATTCTGTCGAAGGCACCGGTGGGGATGCAGAGAGGGCGTCTTTGCTTTGTTGGTAAAAATGAAATCAAGTTGTAATAAAGCGAGGACATCCAAGCAACTGACACAAAATGCTGGAACAACTCAGCAGGCCGGCCGGCATCTCTGGGAAAGAATACAGACGACGTTTCGGGCCGAGTCCTTTCAGCAGTAACCTAGGGTCGCTGGGTGTTGAATCACTGAGGTTAGGAATAAGGTAACGCTACGATATGATCAACTGGTCGGAATTCTATACACACACCCAAACAGTAGTAACGATCTGGCCTATAATTTACAAAGGGACATAGAAAATGCATGCCAAAAGGACAATGTTGCTATCGTCATGGGGGACTACAGTGTGCAGGTAGATTGGGAAAATCATGTTGGTGCTGGATTCTAGGAGGGGTACTTCTCGAGTGCATACGATTGTCATTTTAGAGCAACTCTGGATTGGATGTTGTTCAGTCAACCATAACTGATTAGATAGCTTGAGGTAAAAAAAGAAAACAACACTCGGGGGCGAGTGATCATAATATGAAAAGTTTCATCCTTCAGTTTGAAGAGAAGAAGCTCAAATCAAATGTATCAGTATTACAGTAGGGGAAAAAAAGAATTACAGAGGTATGAGGGAAGAGTTGTCCAGAATCGAATGGAGAAGAACACTGGCAGGGATGACGGCAGAGCAGCAATGGCTGGAATTTCTGTGAACAATTCGGAAGAAACAGGATATGTAGACCCCAAAGAGGAAGATCTATTCTGAAGGAAAGCTGACACAATCGCGGTTAACAGATGATGACAAAGACGACATAAAAGCTAAAGAGAGGGCATATGATAGAGCAAAGATTGGTGGGAAGATGGACGACTGAGAAGTGTTTAAAAACAAACCTAAAGTAATTTAAAAAGTAACTAAGGAGGTAAAGATGGAATATGAAATTAAACTAGCCGATAATATTAAAGAGGATGCCTAAAGTTTC